>NW_006475634.1:0-320 GCF_000325575.1 Pteropus alecto | reverse complement strand
GCATAAACGCTGGGTGGGACCGCGTGTGGCGGGGGTGGCACAGTCACTGTGTATGGACACTTGTGGGGGTCAAGGGTGGTACAGCCACTGTGCAGCAAGCACTGGCGGGGGTCGGAGGTGGCACAGTCACCGTACATGGGCACTTGTGGGGGTCAGGGGTGGCACAGCCACTGTGCAGCAGGCACTGGCGGGGGTTGGGGGTGGCACAGTCACTGTACACGGGCACTGGCGGGGGTCAGGGGGGCACCCGCAGACCCTCCTCTGCGCCGGGCAGTGGCCAAAGCACAGAGACTCTCGCTTTTATGGAGGGCAAGGTTTTC
>NW_006475633.1:0-320 GCF_000325575.1 Pteropus alecto | reverse complement strand
TTTTTTTTTCTTTTGGTGGGCTATACAGACCACACGATTTTCTGTTCACAGGGGCTATCTTAGTGTACTTTAGTATTTACATCCTCTAGCCCCTGATTTATTATACAATCTTGATATTGGGAGCCTGTGCCTGCACTCTAGTTCCTGTAAGAGAGTCCAGGCTAGGTGTCACAGACCCGAGTCTCCATTTGAGATTCTCATGCATAAAGACAGTCTTGTTGTGTGCCTAAGATAGTACTCGAGTTCGTTCAGGGAGGACAGACTTAGAACAGTGTGCGCAGTCCACTACGTCTGTCATGTTAGTAAAAGACAAAAAAAAA
>NW_006475632.1:0-320 GCF_000325575.1 Pteropus alecto | reverse complement strand
ACATCTATCTTAGTCAGTGCCCTTATTGCACTGGAGTGAAATGGTCTCTGACTCTCTTATTTATCTCTCTAACTCGACTGTAAGCTCCCTGAGAACAGGAACCAACACTTCTCTTTGTACCCTGTAGTGACACCAGACCTGCCCTAGAGTAGTGGCTCCTTCAGTAAATGTTTATCGAATCACACAGAATCGAATCAAACTCAGAGTGGGATCTTTGACTCCATCAGACTTCAATTCAATTTGCTTCAGAGTCGCCCTTGGTAGAGGAGCTTGAAAGCATGACCTACTTGTTGGCTTTACTGACTATGTGACAGACCAAG
>NW_006475631.1:0-320 GCF_000325575.1 Pteropus alecto | reverse complement strand
CCTGAAGTTGGGACAAAATTGAACAAACAAGATGAGTTTGGTGCTTTAGAAAGTGTGAAAGCTGCTAGTAAACTCTATTCTCCTCTATCAAGAGAAGTAACTGAAACGAATGAAGCCCTTGCAGAAAATCCAAGGACTGTCAACAAATCTTGTTATGAAGATGGTTGGTTCATCAAAATGACACTGAGCAACCCTTCGGAACTAGATGAAGTAATGACTGAAGAAGTATATGAAAAATACATAAAATCTATTGAGGATTGAAAATGGAACTCCCCTAAATAAAGCAGTATGAAACAACTTAATCTAGCATAGTTGTCTTA
>NW_006475630.1:0-320 GCF_000325575.1 Pteropus alecto | reverse complement strand
TTGTTAGTTTCTTCTTGCAGAGACTCCTGGGACAAAAGAGAGATTCTATGGCTTTGGGCTTGAATCCTGGTATAGAATTCATCCTAAAATCTTTGGAACACATATGAATCCTTAAACTTACTTTATTCTGGGAAGAGTATCTCTGTATCAGTCAGGATGGGCTAAGTTATGATACAGTAACAAATGTCACATAGTCTTAAAACTACAAAGTTTATTTCTTGCTTATGGTGCATGTAAATTGCAAGTTATTCGAAGGGCTCTGCTCATAAACCCCCTGAAGGAGGCTCCATCACGATCCATGCTTCCTTGACAGCTGAGGC
>NW_006475629.1:0-320 GCF_000325575.1 Pteropus alecto | reverse complement strand
GGTTAGGGTTAGTGTTAGGGTTAGGGTTAGCATTACCGATATGTTTAGTATTAGGTTTAGGGTAAGAGGTTAGTGTTAGAATTAATGTTATGTTAGGGTTAGGGTTAGGTTATAGTTAGAGTTACCGTTAGTGTTCTGGTGAGGTTTAGTTTAGGCATAGGTTTATTTTTAGGTTTAGGGTTAGGTTAAGGTTTATGTTTAGGATAGTGTTACGGGGAGCCATAGAGCTAGGGTTAGCTTTATGTTTAGCGTTAGTGTTAGGGTAAGGGGTTAGAGTTAGGGTTTTTGTTAATGTAAAATTTAGGGTTAGGGTTAGAATT
>NW_006475628.1:0-320 GCF_000325575.1 Pteropus alecto | reverse complement strand
GCGTGCCCAGCTGGGACCTCCAGAGGCTCCCTCTTTCCTGACCTCCCTCTGTCTCTCCTTACATCCATTCTCAAACAGCCCCGCTTCAGGCCCCTTGCATCCTCCTTTGGGAACTCTGCCTGTTTTTCACCTTTTGGCTGGAAAGTAATGGAGACACTTCTCTGCCAGGTTTGTCAACTTGAAAGTGGGGAAGAACAGACCCCAATTCCATAGCTGAAGGCTCTGCATCAGCAGGAGCCATGGCCTTGCAAACTGAGCGAGCACATTGCTCCAAAGCAGTGATTGTGATTATGATTATGATTATGATTATGATTATGATT
>NW_006475627.1:0-320 GCF_000325575.1 Pteropus alecto | reverse complement strand
CCCAGCTATCCTCTCCCAGGTAATTGCCCTAGAGAGACTTTTCCGCATGAGCACCAGAAAATATGTATAAGGATATATATGACACATCGCTTGTAATAACAAAACACTAAAAATAAACCAAAAGTGTTAATAACTTATGATCTATATGAATAAGAGAATAAACTATAGCAATGCAAAGAAATTCACTATAGTTACACCATCTTGCATACATCATGAATATATCTTGTAACAGCCAATTTCTCATTCTGTTTTTGTCAATGATTCTTCGAAGCTGTTTCCTCATTAGCAAAATCAGAGAGTTTGGATGAGATGATCTCAAG
>NW_006475626.1:0-320 GCF_000325575.1 Pteropus alecto | reverse complement strand
AGGACGCAGGATCCGCGCTGTGGTAGAGGTGGACATGACAGCAGAGGGAGCCTGGAACGGGAGGGTCAGCATCGTTTCTTCTGAAAGGGACAGGAAGAGACTCGGGGAGCGCCATTGGAAGGAGGTGACATCAGAAGTAAGTATTGGAAATTAAGGGGGCTGTTAGCAAAGACTGAACTCTGAGTGGGAGGAAGGCGAGAGCATGCCAGGCAGGGGGCGCACATGCAAGAGCTTAAGCTGTTCTGAACGGGCGTGAGCCTGGACGGTGAGAAACAAAGCCGAGTGAGAGGCCCATGGACTCCCGGGCCGGAGTCGAGATC
>NW_006475625.1:0-320 GCF_000325575.1 Pteropus alecto | reverse complement strand
TAACTCTGGAGTCCCACGTCAGATATAATTGTACCGAAGAGAAGGAGCGAGAGGATGGAGTGTGTGCGTGTGTGTGCGTGTGACTGCATGTGTGTGTGAGTGTGTGTACATGTGTGCACGTGTGTGCGTGAGTGTGTGTGCATGTGTGCGCATGTGTGCATGTGTGTACATGCATGTGTGTGCGAATGTGTGCGCGTGTGCGTGCATGTGCGTGCGTGCACATGCTTGCCTGTGTGCATATGTGTGTGCACATGTGTACGTGAGTGTGTGTGTGCACGTGTGTACGTGAGTGTGTGTGTGTGTGTGTGTGTGAGTGTGCA
>NW_006475624.1:0-320 GCF_000325575.1 Pteropus alecto | reverse complement strand
TCATAAAATGGAGATGCTTCCTAGAGTTCTTGTAAGGGCTAAATGACAAAATGCCTATGTAATCAGATATTAACTGGAACTTTTCCAGTTGCCTCTGTATTAGAGCTAAGACACCAAGTTGAAGACAACAGGAGCTAAATGCTCCCACACTCCAAAAGAGCAGCCAGAAAGACCAGACATCTCCTTCAGAACTTAAGAAGTGACTAAACAGCCACTGCCACTGTCACCCCACCGGCACCTTACAGAAGCAAAGAAACAGAAAAAATCCAAAAGGAAATCTTCAGAAGAGTTAGTAATTGGCCTAGGAAGAGAGTGTTGTT
>NW_006475623.1:0-320 GCF_000325575.1 Pteropus alecto | reverse complement strand
TCCCCAGGGATAAGGCTCAGAATGGCCCTTGACAGGGAAAATCCCATCTGCGGACAGATCATCAAGTACAGATATTGCTTTCCAGTATTATTGTCTCAGTTCTCACCTCAAGCTCCCTGGTTTTGGACCTCATGGACCCTGCTCAGACCCCATTACAGTCTTGGTCACACTATGGCCTTTTATCTGCCAGATATCAGGTCCTTTCCTACTAGACTGAGAGCAGCTGGACAGCAGGACCTGCATCTTATATATCTCTGTGTCTCTGGCACCTAATACAGGGCCCAAACATGGCAGATGCTGGATAAAAGTTGTGTATCCCT
>NW_006475622.1:0-319 GCF_000325575.1 Pteropus alecto | reverse complement strand
ATCATATGGTATTTGTCTTTCTCTGTCTGACATTTTACTTAGCATAATACCTTCTAGGTCCACTCATATTGTCACAAAAGGTAAAATTTCATTTATGGCCAAATAATATTCCACTGTATATATGTGCCACATCTGCATCCAATTGCCTATTGATGGTCACTTAAGTTGCTTCCATGTCGTGGATATTGTAGATAATGCTGCAATGAACATAGGAATGCATATACCTTTTTAGTTTTTTAGATTCCTTCGGATGAATGCCAGGAGTGGGATTGCTGGGTCATATTAGAGTTCTATTTTTAATTTTTTGAAGAACCTCCAT
>NW_006475621.1:0-320 GCF_000325575.1 Pteropus alecto | reverse complement strand
ATAAGCTTGGTTTGAGTGGGCATCGAACTATGCTGCGAAGAGGGGCAAAGATGAATTCATGTCACCAAAGAAAAGTGTCCTCATTTTTCTAAAAAGAAAACATTTGTTTAAGGGGTTCCATAGTTTTTCTATATTCACTTGCCTGGAAGACCTCTATATATGAAAATTTTAGTTTTTTTTTCAAAGACCCCACTACTTGCTTTTAACGACGTCAGTAAAATTCACAATCATGATTGTCCCCATTACACTCAGACCTGTAAAGCTCTAAAGCATCCAGTCCGGCCTTGGTGAGATGAGGTGCTCAAGGCTGTCCCCATCGA
>NW_006475620.1:0-320 GCF_000325575.1 Pteropus alecto | reverse complement strand
GTGTTCGGCCGTTCTTTCTTCAAATATGTTTTATGTTCCAATCTCTTTCCTTTATTCTTTTTGGGACTCTAATTACATATATTTTGGACTTTTTGATTTGTGGTATAAGATGTGCAAGGCAGTACCTCTGGAATGGCAGCTTCAGCTCTATTTTAGTGTCTCCATTTATATTACTTTGACAATTTCAAGTGTGCTTCCTTTTAACTACATTTTTATTTTTATTAGCTGCAACATCTTAGTCATTTTGACGTTTGTACTTGTTGATTATCTTTTACTAAGATACATATTAGTCGATTTCTCTGATTCTTTGTGTTAAAAGA
>NW_006475619.1:0-320 GCF_000325575.1 Pteropus alecto | reverse complement strand
GTGTGTGTGTGTGTGTGTGCATGCACACATGTGTGCCACGAGAGTCCCGAGGGGTGTCCGAATGTACGTGACCTTGTTCCCGGCCTCCACACTCTAGTGGGAGAGGGGAGTGTGTTCAAATCACTGGCTCCCAGCCAATCGAAGTGCAAGAGCAAATAGAATGAGTGCTGGAGGGACTTCCGTGCCTCAGTTTCCTCACCTGTGGAGACCAAAATGGGCCCTTCGCTAGTGGAGTGAGGATGCAAGGTCGTGTGTGGGCGCGCCTAGCCCAGCGCCTGGCATAAGACGTGAGGCCTTCGTTATCAGCAGAATGTGACTGT
>NW_006475618.1:0-319 GCF_000325575.1 Pteropus alecto | reverse complement strand
CCCCCGCGGCCGGGACGCCCGGCCCGCCAGCGCGAGACGCGCGCCGCCCCGGCGGCGCGCTCTCCGTCCGGCTCACCGCGCACCTACCTGGTTGATCCTGCCAGTAGCATATGCTTGTCTCAAAGATTAAGCCATGCATGTCTAAGTACGCACGGCTGGTACAGTGAAACTGCGAATGGCTCATTAAATCAGTTATGGTTCCTTTGGTCGCTCGCTCCTCTCCTACTTGGATAACTGTGGTAATTCTAGAGCTAATACATGCCGACGGGCGCTGACCCCCCTCGCGGGGGGGATGCGTGCATTTATCAGATCAAAACCA
>NW_006475617.1:0-319 GCF_000325575.1 Pteropus alecto | reverse complement strand
AAATAATGGCAGCCACTGTAGAAAACATTTTTTCCATTCCTCAAAAAGTTAAAGATAGAATTACAATATGATCTGGCATTCCATTCCAATATATTTGCCCAAAGGTTTTCAAAACATGAACTCAAACAGATATGCCAATGTTCATAGCAGCATTATTCACAATAGCCTAAAGTTGGAAACAACCCAAGTATCCATCAACAGATGAATGGATTTAAAAATGTGATATACAACGGAATATTATTTAGCTATAAGAGGAAATGATGTACTGATACACGCTATGACATGATGAACCTCGAAAACATTATGCTAAGTGAAATAA
>NW_006475616.1:0-319 GCF_000325575.1 Pteropus alecto | reverse complement strand
GACTGATTTGAAGTACTGTAATGTCAAGAATGCAGAGGACTAAACAACTTAAATTTAAAAGGCCTCCGTTACTATAAAAATGTATCTGAAGTATAATGTGCAAAGATATGAAAGCAGCGGTTGAAAGCCCAGTTAGGGCTAATTTGGTAATCTACAATTTACCTATCGGCCTACATCTTTTTTCAAACTAAAGTAAACGATGTTTCATAACATTCCTTCCACACTGCATTGTGATACACACATCCTGTCACATTCATATGTTGGACAATTTTTATCTTTCACATTCATCGCATCAGTTGGCCATAATGCACAGTGAGAA
>NW_006475615.1:0-319 GCF_000325575.1 Pteropus alecto | reverse complement strand
TTTCATTTTGTTTGTTCATTTATTTTGTTCCTTAGGTTCGACATTTAAGTGAAGTCATGTGCTATTTGTCTTTCTCTGACTCATTTCTCATAGCATAATACCCTCCAGGTCCATCCATGTCATGGTAAATGGTACGATTTCATTTTTTACGGCTGAGTAACATTCCAGCTTCTTTATCCAAGTATCTATCAATGGGCGCTTAGGTTGCTTCCATGCCCGGGCTATTATGAATAGTGCTGCAGTGAGCATAGGGATACACATATGTTTTTGAATTTGTGTTTTGATTTTCTTTGGATAAATACCCAGAAGGGCAATTGCT
>NW_006475614.1:0-320 GCF_000325575.1 Pteropus alecto | reverse complement strand
ATCCTTACCCACAAACAGCCACCGCTTGGTCACCCTGTGGGCTCAGGAAAGTGCACCCCGTACCCCTCCCCACCCCCCAGCTCAGACTGCCCCCTTGAGTGGACTGATAGGGAAGAAGCTCACTCTAGAAGTGGGCTTAGGGCCATCTAAGAGGGAATTTTGTTGACCCCTGTACCTGAAGCGGGGTCAAGAAGCGGGGGTTCCCCTTGACCCCTTGGACGCCTTGCCTTGTAGGGAGGAGCTGAGCCCTTGCAGCACGGCTTCCAGGACAAGGCCTGGCAGCCCGGGTCCAAGAGTGGCACTGGGATGGCAGGCAAGTG
>NW_006475613.1:0-320 GCF_000325575.1 Pteropus alecto | reverse complement strand
CCTGCGGGGTACAGTCCACCCGACACAAACGCACGCGAGCCGTAGGCGCACACTGACCCTTCGTGGCAGCCAGCGGGTCGGAAATAAACAGGCGACAGCTCCGCAGCAGGAGAGGCCGGAGCGGAGGACCCCCGTCATGACGGACCAGCAGCAAGAGAGAATTCGGGGTACTTTTTTTTTCTCTTGAAGTTCACACAAACGGGAGAGTTCAGTTCAGTTCCATGGAAGTATGTCCGCTGCCTGCGGCCCACCGAGAACAGCGCCCTGGGCTGGACGCAGACGTGGCCGGGGTGCCCACCATCCCATGGAGGAAGCAGGTC
>NW_006475612.1:0-319 GCF_000325575.1 Pteropus alecto | reverse complement strand
ACCAGTTCTTTGTTGCATTAATTTTTTTCTATTGTATTTTTGTTCTTATTTAACTCTGCTCTAATTTTTATTATTCTCTTCCTTCTGCTGACTTTGGGCTTTATTTTTTTCTGGTTCTTTGAATTGCAATGTTAGGTCATATATTTGGGATTTTTCTTGTTTCTTGAGATAGGCCCATAATGATATAAACATTCTTCTTATTACCACTTTGCTGTATACTCAAAATTTTGATATGTTGTATTTTCATTCTCTTTTGCTTCTGTATATCTCTCGATCTCTCCTCCTATTTCTTCTTTGACCCAGTCTTTCTTTAGTAGCA
>NW_006475611.1:0-320 GCF_000325575.1 Pteropus alecto | reverse complement strand
TTCCCTATAGAGGCCAGAGCGGGCCAGGCAAGATATCTACAACATACATATACCCCTGAAGATAAAGAAGCCAGCTGCAAAGTAGTGGGCCCATCATGGTCCCATTTTTGTAAATTTATTGGCAATGTATCTATAGGCATGCCATTTTTGGGACACTGTGAGCTCCACTTTTGATCACTGCAACAAACCTGGTGGCTCTGTACCTGGCCCATAATGGCTGCTCAACATTGTTGAATAATGGTTCTTTACCAAGCCGTGATCCCATAGTAGTGAGATTTCAGCTACTCTTTACTTTCTTCATAATTTTCTGTATGCCTTAA
>NW_006475610.1:0-319 GCF_000325575.1 Pteropus alecto | reverse complement strand
TTTTTTTCTGAGAGAGGATTTCTTTCCTTTCTGCCACCCTAGCCATTTTTAGAGTGTAAGATTCACATATCAGAAGTCTTGCTTTGTTTAGATGTTTTTGATACAATTCTCGGATTGTTTATTTTTTGTGGTGAGAAATAAGAACAAGGGGACTCTAGAATGTGAATTCAATAGGTTTTCTAGGAACGTCTGGGATGATTAGGCCCTAAATGTTCTTAAACATAAAATAAAACTTAAGTGAAGGCATTTAAACCCTTACCAAGCCAGCATCTAAATTTGCAAGCTAGTTGAGATACAGGGAGCATTATGAGTTCTAGAC
>NW_006475609.1:0-319 GCF_000325575.1 Pteropus alecto | reverse complement strand
ATAGCTATTTTCAGTGAGGGAGAAAATCCCCTTGTGAAAGAAGGGGTGACAAAGAAGATGACTGGGGGCTTTCTCAAATCTGCATCCTTCCCCGCCGAGATTCTGGCACATCCTACTCTGTAGAAATATACATACCCCTTTTCCTATGAGACTTTTTTTGTAAAAAACAAAATGATGTGGATAATTGTACGTTCTATAGCTCAACATGTTGGTGCAGAAAGATTTGAGAACTACAAGCTGTGAAGTGCGTGTGCATGGTGGTGGAAGGGGACGATGGATGTTTAGTAGTATTGCAATATATAGTGACAGACAAGGACTA
>NW_006475608.1:0-319 GCF_000325575.1 Pteropus alecto | reverse complement strand
GCAAGGGATTAAGACTGATGCATGGCTGTAGAAAAGGGATGAGTTTTTCCATTCAAACAGAATGATCAGTAGTAGACCCAAGATTGTACAGCCTTTAGCCCTGAACTCTAATACTGTCCCTGTTCCCCGCTCTCCTGCAAAACCGCTGTGTCCTGCTTGTCTGACCCAGCCTCATGGCTTGGCTGGGAAGTACGGAGAGGGGAGGAGAAAGGGAGCATCATCCTCAGCCGGCTCCTAGCATTGTGGCGCACAGAAAAGTGCTCCAGACATACGTGTTGCATGAAAGACTTGGTCACTTTGAGCAACTTTCCCAAAAGGA
>NW_006475607.1:0-319 GCF_000325575.1 Pteropus alecto | reverse complement strand
AGTGAAATAAGTCAGACAGAAAGACAAATAATGTATGATATCACTTATATGTAGATTCTAAAAGAATATATAAACTCATAGAAAAGCGAGAAATAATTTGTGGTTATCAGAGGCAGCTGTTGAGGGTGGGAAATTTGAATGAAGTTGGTCAAAGGTACAAACTTTCGATTATAAGATAAATAAGAGTGTCGTTTCTAAAAGTTCCCATAACAAGGGAGAAAAACTTTTTGTAAATATATAACTTTATTTATATTAATTAAGCTTATTATGGTAATTAGTTCATAATATATGTATATCAAGTCATTATGCTATACATCTT
>NW_006475606.1:0-319 GCF_000325575.1 Pteropus alecto | reverse complement strand
CGGTGCGGTGACAGCCCCAGGCCGGGGACCCCACCAGAGCCATCAGCCTGGCAGACGCCAGCCGGGTCTGGCCTGAGCCTCTGTGGGCCGCGGCCACGAATCGCTGGATCCTGAGACCCAGAAAGTGCGGTCAGGACGCCCCTCATGGGACAGCTCATCCTCCCCGCTTCCTGTGGCAAACCACGGCCACGGGAGGGAGGCCACCAAAGGTCACTTGTGTGAGCAGCGAAATGGGGACATGATGCACGAGGCCCAGGTCCCTGTCGGTGCACCGGGCAGGCCCCACCTGTCACATCTGTCTGGAGTTCTGCCTTTCAAG
>NW_006475605.1:0-319 GCF_000325575.1 Pteropus alecto | reverse complement strand
GCTCACCCTACAAAGCAGGATTCACTTTATCAGGGTTCTGCCCAGTCTTTGCTTTGGATGTGTTATTGGTGGATGTGGTTGGGTGGTGTTCTGGTGTGTCTGAAGCTGACCACTGAGTTTTTAGTTTCTGGGTCTCTTGGGAGGAGCTCTGTTGCAGGCCAATGTCAGCTGCAACCTATGCCCTGCCTGGACCACGTGGTATAAGTGATCTGCATGTTGTTGCCAATTGTGTTGGGCTTGGAGGTGCCTGGAAAAGGCTAAGCTGTAAACTGAGGCCAACTGCTGCTAGTGCTGAACTTGGGGCTGCTTAGCAAGAGGT
>NW_006475604.1:0-319 GCF_000325575.1 Pteropus alecto | reverse complement strand
GGAGAATGTTAATGAAGAAGGATGTCTTGGAAGAAGAGGAGAGTTGAAGTGTTTTGTAGAACAATCCCAATAGGGAAATACTTTCTTGTTGGAGATAGTGTAAGGTGAGAACATTCTCCCTATTTTTTATGTTTCTGTTTGGAAAAATTTCAGCTAGAGTTATCCCCTGGCCTCTTCTCATCCCTGAGAGGGAAAAACTGAGCAACTCTGGACAGTTTCTTCTTTTCTCTCTCTTTTTCTTAAAATTTATTTATTTTAATTCATTTTAAGTATGCAATACATTCGTTAGACATCTGTATAGTTCATAAAATGATCCCCC
>NW_006475603.1:0-319 GCF_000325575.1 Pteropus alecto | reverse complement strand
TCACGGAAGCGCATTCACGCCACACTGTAAATGACCTGCAGCTCCTTTTCTGTTTTGGTGGTGAAGAGAGGCTTAAGGACATAAGGGCACCAGTGACCTAAAAGGGGAAGGAATGTCCCTGTTGAGGCAAAGGCAGAGAGGGGGAAGGGCATGGTGGCCAACACAAAACACCTCTTTCACACGTGGCCAGCTCCCCTATTACAGTCCTGGGGGTAGGACGGGGACAAAGAGATGCCATGTTAGAGGTATCTTATGCCACCCCTACTACAGCGGGGTGCAGTCTAGAGGGGTCACTGATCAGGACAGACACACACGGTGT
>NW_006475602.1:0-319 GCF_000325575.1 Pteropus alecto | reverse complement strand
GTGAGGAACTTCGGGACGAGCACCATCCACACACGCCGTCAGCCGCCCAGCCTGTCCCCACCCCACTGTGGCCCATGCCACCAAGCCTGCTTTCCCCGTAGTCAGCGTCCCTGCCCCGCGTCCCATCTCTCCAGGTCCTGCTCCCCGACAGGCGACAGGCAGCTCAGTCGGTGGGTGGTAAGAGCTGAGTGTCACTACTCCCAGGTGACATCTACATTTTAAGAGGGGCTACAGATAATGCCTTAATCCTCAGGGGTGGCTCTGATGGTGGGGGTTTCAGGCACAGTCTTGGGCCAGTTGGGAGATTTTTTTATTGGGG
>NW_006475601.1:0-319 GCF_000325575.1 Pteropus alecto | reverse complement strand
GGCCCAGCCCCCAGGCCGGGCGGGCGGAGGTGGACACTAGTGCCCCTGGCTGCGTCGGGGCAGAGCAGGGCTGGGGCAGCTTCTGAGGAGACTGTCCTGTCCCTTCACCTTTGGCCAACGGGCTGGGAACATTGAGTTTGAAGTCTGAATACGGGAACCAAGGGAAACCTATGAATGAGGAATAACAAACGGCACTGGGGGAGGGCGGCGGGAAGAGGGGGCGCGCTCAGGGACATGCCTGGGGACACGCTCTGCTACCAGGCAAGAGTTCCGCGGGCCTCAGGCTTCCCGGATCGTGCTCAAGGGAGGGCGGTTCACC
>NW_006475600.1:0-319 GCF_000325575.1 Pteropus alecto | reverse complement strand
CGGCTGCGGAGACACCCACGGTGCAGAGTCCTCGCCCTCCGCAGCGCCATGCCGCTGGGTCACGCCGGGGGTCGTGCGAGCCAGGCGATCCTTCGCGTCCTTGCCGAAGAGTGTCCCGCTGTGGGCGTAAGGCTGCTTGTCCCTGCAGTGACCTCTTGGGCGCTTTCCAATGTGGGGGACTTACAAATAGTGCAGCTACGAACATGTGCACAGAGGTGTCAGTGTAAACGCCGGCTTCCGTCTTCGCTGGGTAAATTCCTCCGGACGGTGCAGCCGGGCTGTGCGGGAGGCGGGTGTTCGGCCTGGACTCTCTCCCGCC
>NW_006475599.1:0-319 GCF_000325575.1 Pteropus alecto | reverse complement strand
ATCTATCTATCTATCTATCTATCTATCTATTTTGCCTTCTCATGCCCTTCCTTGCCTCCTATATCGGCTTGGGAAACGACTCCTTAATCTGCTCATTGTCATGGGGCTGAGTCATGATATGGCTTCGCAGATCAAAGGCTTTGGTTTGATTATTTTATTTTCTACTGTTTGTGTTCCAGAAGCAGTTGGAATTTCCAACCCTTCGCGGACCCAGATTTCTGGACTTACTGCTGCAAACGAGCCGGTTTTCTCCCGAGTTCTCTCTGAATAGCCAACACAGCCACCTGTAGCGAACACAGAGTAGCCCCTTGACTTTTTT
>NW_006475598.1:0-319 GCF_000325575.1 Pteropus alecto | reverse complement strand
TTTTTTCTGGAAATTAAAAAGAGAGAGATATCAATAACTCCTAAAATAGATTATCCGCAGATGGTGAATGAGAGAGCTGGTCCTGAAATATCATGTACTGCGGCATAGTTCCATTGTTTTAAGAGTACATACACACTCTTAAAACTGTTATATTCCAAAACTCTAGAACATAACAAAAACTCTGGAATAAACCAAAAACTCTGAAATACACCAAAATCTCAACAGTGATTATCTCCAGAAGTGTACTATGGAAGCTTTCCTTATTATTTAAATTTTCGTCGCAATGAGAAAATGTTATTTTTACATTAAACACACACAC
>NW_006475597.1:0-319 GCF_000325575.1 Pteropus alecto | reverse complement strand
GGAAGGAATCATTGAAAAGTGAACCTGGTATTTGAAGCCATTCTTCCTCCTTTGCCCATTTCTCTACCCATCAATTCCACAGGATGAGCATAGTTCAACAGACATTTTGAAGTAAGAGAACAAATTTGAGGACCACCAAGAAATGGGAGACCTAAAAATCTCCCTCAGCTGTAGGTAGGGTTCGAAAAGGCCACACCCAAAAGTAAAGGGGGACCAGAAATAGACCAACCCTAACAGGAACTGAAGACCGGCCTCAAATCATCTCAATAATGGAACACAGTTCTTTTTTGTTGTTGTTGCTGTTGTTGTTGTTGTTGTT
>NW_006475596.1:0-319 GCF_000325575.1 Pteropus alecto | reverse complement strand
AGGGTTAGGGTTAGGGTTAGGGTCAGGTTTAGGGTAAGTGTTAGGATTAGGGTAAGGCTAAGTTTTGGGTTGGGTTAGATTTAGGGTTAGGGTCAGAGGTTAGAGTTAGGGTTTTTGTTAGGGTTAAGGAAGGTTTAGGGTTAGATTAGGTATAGGGTTAGGGTTAGATTTATGTAACAGTAGATTTAGTGTTAGGGTTAGCATAGAATAAGTGTTTAGATTTAAGATTAGTGTTAGGATTACTGTTAGTTTTAGAGTTAGGTTACCATAAGTGTTATGGTTAGATTTAGTTTAGGATGAGGGTTAGGGTTAGGGTTTG
>NW_006475595.1:0-319 GCF_000325575.1 Pteropus alecto | reverse complement strand
TAAAAAAATCTGCATACATTTCAGTGCAGTTATTTGATTATGAAAAAAATGTATGACTACAAAAATTCACATGGTATTTCACAAAAATAACTTATATGGTATTAGTTATTACTCTTTTGCAGACAGTTATCTTATTTTAGAGTCATAGTATATGCATAACAATAATTATCATTCTATCAACATTTATATTTTGTAAAATAAAAAAAAAACATTTAAGTATGAAATACTACCAATATACCATTGTAAAAAATAATAATGAATAATACGTAGATACCCACAACCATCTTTAACAATTTGTCATATTTGCTTCAGGGTTTTT
>NW_006475594.1:0-319 GCF_000325575.1 Pteropus alecto | reverse complement strand
TTCATGACATTGAAATGTTACAGAATCAACTTGTTTTCCTTACCTTTAACAGAGAAAAAATTATAAATGGTCGATATATCAGGAATTACTGGATGCTATACTCTTCCCTATGCTTTATCTGTTATTGAGATTCCAGGACATTCTAAACCTGACTCCTTGGAAGCTAAAGGAAATCACCTTGCTGACGTTTCTGCTGAGAGTGCAGCCCTTAAAGCCATCAGCAGCAATCAAACCTCCGTCCTGCTTTAAAGACATATTTCTCCAGTTGATAACTTTGAAAAACTGGCTAGAGAAGCCAAAACAATTGGCTCTGAAAAAA
>NW_006475593.1:0-319 GCF_000325575.1 Pteropus alecto | reverse complement strand
GTTCTGTGGACGGACCCGTTTGCCCCGAGGGAGGGGGACTCTCTCTCCTGGGGGTGCCCTTCCGTTCGTTTGGATTTGGTGTCATATTGTGCATGTAATATAATTTGGTGTCATATTTGGTGCATATCGTCTTTCTAATTTTTTACAAAAAGTAAAATACATGTCGTTTTACCGTCAAACTTTTCTGCTCTCTGCACCCCCTGCTTCGGGGGAGGCGCATGCGCGCCCGGAGGCCGTGCGCCACAGCGTGGGGGGCGCCTCTCGTGACACCACCGTCTAAGTCCCCGGCTGACGGCCATGCGGCCGGCGTGGGCAGGTG
>NW_006475592.1:0-319 GCF_000325575.1 Pteropus alecto | reverse complement strand
CTAACCAAACCCTTATCATAACTCAAACACTAACCTCACGCCAACAATATCTCCTAAACCTAACAGTAACCCAAACCTTAACCCTAAACCTACTCAAATCCTAACATCAACCTAAAACTAACATTAACTCTAACATAAGCCAAGAAAATAACCCTAAAACTAAAGCTAATCATATGCCGAATTCTAACTCAAACCGTAACAATAATCCTAACCTTAAATTATAAATCAAAAATAACCCTAACCCCTTACATTAATCCTAACCCTAACCCTAATATAATCCTGTTTTATCCTACCCTAACGGTAATCCTAACTCTAATCT
>NW_006475591.1:0-319 GCF_000325575.1 Pteropus alecto | reverse complement strand
ATCTGTCTTCTCAGCAGAAGTTTTGTCTCAGAATTGACAGAGGCCATGAAGAGTCTCTGGTCCCACCCCAATCCAATGTTTGCATCTCCTTGAACCAATGTTTCTGACACAGTACTTAAGTCTCTGCTTTCACACCTCTAGTGATGGGGCAGTCACTATCAGATCTATTCTTGGACCCGGCTACAATAAAAAATAGTGAGCCCCATTCATCTCCTTGTGACTTCCTTCCCCATCCTAAATCTGCCCTCTGGGGTCGCACAACATCTGGGTTTCTTGTACCTCTCTTTCACACTCCTCCCGTCCCAATTCCCTTTACTCC
>NW_006475590.1:0-318 GCF_000325575.1 Pteropus alecto | reverse complement strand
GGATTAGCTTTAGTTTAGGGTTAGGATCAGGGTTTTGGTTATTGTTAGGCTTAGGGTTACGGTTAGGGTTTAGGATTAGAATGAGGGTTAGGATTAGAGTTAGCGTTAGTGTTAGAATTTGGTTAGGGTTAGGGTTAGATTTAAGTTTAGATTGGGGTACACTTAGGTTGAGGGTTACGGTTGGCTTTATGGTTAGCATTAGGTTTATGGTTAGGGTTAAGTGAGGTGGTTAGGGTTAAGTTTATTTTTAGTTTAAAATTTAGACTTAGGGTTAGAATTAGTTTTAGGTTTAGAATTACGGTTAGTATTAGCTTTACT
>NW_006475589.1:0-319 GCF_000325575.1 Pteropus alecto | reverse complement strand
TTGTTCTCTGGCCAGTCTTGAGTACTGGCCAGAGGGTCAGAGGTCGAGACTTGGCAGGAGCGTGCTTTCGGTGAAGGCTCTAGATCGGGCCTTTTTTCCTCGAGGCCGCTTCTGATGACCAGCGACCTCAGGTGATCCTGTCCTATAGCCACTTCACCACAGTCCCCACCCCCATGGCCATATGGCCTCCACCTTGTGTCCACAATCACGTGGCTGACACACCAGAACAGCCACTACTGGATTTCCATATTACTCTGATTCATCAAGACCTGTCTTAACTCACACCTTCAGACACCCTACTTCCAAACAAGCTCACACT
>NW_006475588.1:0-319 GCF_000325575.1 Pteropus alecto | reverse complement strand
AGAGTCAAATTTAACACAAACGGACATGCGCACGCGCACACACACACACACACACAGACATGCACAGAAATGCACACACGCGCGGGTGCGCACACACACATGCACGCACATGCACGTGCACATGCACACACATGCACATGCCCACACGTGCACACACACATGCACATGCAAGCACACATGCACAAACGTGCGGGCGTGCACACACACACACACACACACACGAGTCTCGAGGTCTCGGGAGAGCCGTCCTCCGGAGTTCGGAACTTGGCCAATGTACCGTCTCGGGTGTTCGCCCGTCACCCACGGCCACCGCCAGGCC
>NW_006475587.1:0-319 GCF_000325575.1 Pteropus alecto | reverse complement strand
GTGCTTAGTTAAATGCTTAATTAAGATGGAAAAGGCATTAAATTTATGGTGAAAGACATGAACAAAAAACGTGTTTTAATCGATGGCATGTGTTGCACGAGAAAGTGTTGAGCCTATACAGATACTTCAGCAAGGGACCCCTGAAATGAGTGACACCGTGTCATTTACTGCAAATGAAGGATGGTTACTTGAAATTAGGAATAGATTAGGATTGAAAAATATAAAAATTACTGGAGAGAGAGAACACAATCACATAACTTTTATTATAGTATATTGCTATAATTTATTTTATTACTAGTTATTGTTGTTAATCTCTTAC
>NW_006475586.1:0-319 GCF_000325575.1 Pteropus alecto | reverse complement strand
CCTTTTTTAAAATTTACTTTTGAAACGAATTTTTTTATTTGAAACGTATTTTTGTTTTTCCGTTTTGATAATGAGTCATCTACCTCCCCGCTTCAGTAGTCAACTCCAGTACATATTTTACTTCTTTAAAGCTTGAAGCTTTAGTTTGGTGTTTCTGAGTATCAGCAATTTTGAATTCCTTTACCCAAAATTATATGTGAAGAAGATGTAAGAGCTTGAGCTTAATGTGAACAGGCCACAAGGTCCATCTTTTTTTAAAAAATTTTTTAAATCTCTGAAATTATAGTCAATCATCACTTAACATCCTTGATAGGTTTTG
>NW_006475585.1:0-319 GCF_000325575.1 Pteropus alecto | reverse complement strand
AGCAATAACAGTGCCAGGAGTGATATGGCAACTTGACCAGGAGGTTGGGGATGAGAGCATGAGTAGACTGGTCTTGGAGTGCATGTAAAGATTCCTCGGGGACTCACGGGAAACAACTGAGGGAGATGCTGGGGGATGGTAAGGTCATGTGGTTCCTTGGTGGGGAAAGAGGTGTTTGTGTTAATGTGGCTCCATTTGTGGTTAAGCCAGGGGAAGCCTGAGTCGTTAGAGTTACCTGTGCTTGTTTCTGTGCTGGACTGAGCACCTAGAATGAAGAACCCAGGCCTCGTGTAACTTTGTATTCCCAGCATCTGGTGCA
>NW_006475584.1:0-319 GCF_000325575.1 Pteropus alecto | reverse complement strand
GTCTTTGTAAAATTCTTGACTAATTTTACCAACTTTATTAATTTATTTTTCAAAGAATCATTAGGAGAAAGGACGTTTTTAAATATGAAAACAGAGGCATAGTAATTAAGTATGTAAAATGAAGTTTTGGCTTTCTGTTGTACTGCTAGTTTTGCTTTGGTAATCTAACCTACCAATTATCTGTTGCCAAATAGTTAGCTGGCAACCCAATAGGTTTTTCTTTAGTAAATACTAAAGTATTTACTATGATATGTATTATCATTTTAGAACATATAATGATAGGTCTGTTATATTCCAGCAACCAAGCATCAGTAGATAA
>NW_006475583.1:0-319 GCF_000325575.1 Pteropus alecto | reverse complement strand
AGTGAGTCTATTAAACTAGGTTGTCCATATTTTCACAACCTGTGGAAAGTGTATACATTTCTGGCCAGCAGTTTCAAATAACTAGTTAGTTATAATTCTAAAGTTCTGATGGCTGAGCTTTCAGTATTGCACAATTGTCTACTTGTCTATGATTTGATGGGAAGAAAAAAGCAGTCACTTCCTTCTCTTTGGCTTGCTTGTCCACCCACTTGGTCATAAAGCCTAAGGCCAGTGGTAAATTACATCATTACAGGAGTACCTTTCAGCAGTAAATGAGGAACTTTCCCTCCTCCCAGCTTTACTGAACTATAATAGACAA
>NW_006475582.1:0-318 GCF_000325575.1 Pteropus alecto | reverse complement strand
TTTATTACGTGATCCACTGAGCATTGGGATTTGCTGTTACTCGTATGCCATTACACATCGTTAGTCAATTATTTACGGGATTTAAGTAAGCTTAGAACCAAAACTACAGAGATATTTGTTCTATCTATTAATATGAAGGACTTTAGAGGATGTTTTTCCCTTGCAGTATGGGATCCAGTCTAGGATCAGGAATCGCATTGAATTTTCATATCTTTTTATGTTTCTTTAATCTGGAACATTTCCATAGCCTTTCTTGGTCTTTTAGAAAATTGACGTTTCTGATATTTTGGAAAACAAAGAAAAAAACCCAAAGAGAAA
>NW_006475581.1:0-319 GCF_000325575.1 Pteropus alecto | reverse complement strand
GTGGCCTCTGCCCTCAGGGCCTCCTCCTGCTGCCCTGCGGTCCGCCTCTGCAGTCTCTGCACCGCTGTCCCCTCGGCCGGGAGCCCCGCGGGCCACCTGCCGCTCCAGCTCCCCACTTTGTTAGCTGTATGGACTATATCGAGCCTCCCTCCCTCGCTCGACCAAATCCCACTGCGCCGAGTGCTCCCAGCTCCACATCCCACTGGGGTCTGACATGCATCCACCCGACTGTTCCCTTGCCGGCCTCTTTTTCCTAAGAGGACACTCTGAGGACAGACCTGCATCGGCTTCTCCTCCCCTTTGCATTCCCAGCCCTCGG
>NW_006475580.1:0-319 GCF_000325575.1 Pteropus alecto | reverse complement strand
TCACCATTAAGGATAGTGACTGGGAGCAGAGGAGGGGGCATCTGCCAGCTGACAATGTTCCATTGTTTGATGTAGGAAGTGTATCCGAGGTGTGTTCAGTTTGAGAAAGGTCATTCAGCCATCCACGTATGACCTGTGCATATACATTGAGTTTTTAAAAATATATATCTGCAATTAAAGAGAAAGTTGGGAGGATGTGACTGGATTAATGACATTATCCCCTTATAATGTCAAGGTAGAAGTTAAAAAGTATTCAATAAGTTCACACCGTGATTATGTTTTTAAAGTATGCTGCAATGTCTAGGTTAAAGAGATACTG
>NW_006475579.1:0-319 GCF_000325575.1 Pteropus alecto | reverse complement strand
GCTTACAGGGAGCGGGGGAGGGACATGAGGGGATCTTCTTAGGCCAGACTGAGGGCTGGGAGAGAAGAAGCCAGTGGGAGTAATAGGGTGTAACTGCAGTGTGGGGAATAGAGCTGGAGGAGGGGGTCTCATGGGCCCCTGGGACGAAAGGGGTGGTCTGGTGCCCAGAGGGGTTAGTGGGTAGATTTGGGGAGAGAGAGTGTGGCAGCATCCAGCAGGAGAGGGAGTTTGCGGAAAGGATGAGGATGTTCAGAGGGATTTAATGGGTGTTGCCATAAGTACTCTGATGGCAGAGCTCTTTCGGCTCTTCAGAATCCAG
>NW_006475578.1:0-321 GCF_000325575.1 Pteropus alecto | reverse complement strand
ACAAATGCCACGGGCAGCCTGAGTAGATTGCACCTCTGTTTTGCCTGGGTGAAGAACTGTCCTTAGTTTCTTTCATTTTAGATCAGTGGCCAACACATTCTATTGCCTTCTGACCCACATGGATCGTGATCTTCCTCGCATCACCTTCCTGGGCAGTCCCACGAATAACCCACATTCTGCACCCACTGTTCCTGGGGGTGTGGCCCAGTGATGGATCAACAGGAGGAGAATGGCTCACTGCCCCTGGGCATGTTCACATCATCAAAGTGGGTGAGAGGGACTCATGTCATTAACACCCCAGGATGACAGCCTTCACCTCCC
>NW_006475577.1:0-319 GCF_000325575.1 Pteropus alecto | reverse complement strand
CAACTAGGTGTTTTGCTATCAAAAATATTTATTCAGGAAAAGAAAAGGTTGCTACTCGGATCATGCAGACATGAAAGCCACTTGCACACTCTGGCTTGTGTGCTGAGATGCAGAGGTATGTACAGAAGGGAAAGGACGGTGTTGGAAGAGGCAGTTAGAACCACAGCACTTTAATATAACATAGAATTCTTCCTGCAGGGTCTTCCTGTGTAAGGTCCTCATGATTCCATGGCCTTCAAAGACTTCCATAAGCCCTAGCTCCTCCCAGAGATCTTCCAACTGAACTGATTATGTTTGCTTAAAATTCTACATAGTCTTC
>NW_006475576.1:0-319 GCF_000325575.1 Pteropus alecto | reverse complement strand
ACCAAACCTGCCAACACCTAGATCTTGGACTTCTAGCAGATGTAAATTTTCAGCCAATTTTACTTTTCTAGATAAAGAATTTGAACTTTACTTTTTAGGCAATAAGATGTCTATTGATATTTATGTGGATGAAAAAGGGGCCACTTACTAAGCCTCACTAGCTCAGGTAAGGCCTGCATGGTGGGTCTAACAAACCCAGACTGAAAACAGTCACAGAAGATGATCTGAACATAAAAATGCCTAACTAAAAGTGGGTCATGGCAGGTAGTCAAGTCCTAGGCTGCAGCTTCCTTGACAAAGGTTAATCTTTACCTTAAGT
>NW_006475575.1:0-319 GCF_000325575.1 Pteropus alecto | reverse complement strand
ATTTTGTTAATGTTTTCAAAGAACTAGCTTTTGGGTTCATTGACATGGTAAACTTTTTATATATGGCTTTTTTACTTAGCATAATGTTCATTGTTTTTCTATACACTAATTGATTTCTACTCTAATCTTTATTATTTTCTTCCTTTTGCTTGCTTTAGTTTTAGCTTTTTCTTCTTTTTCCAGTCTCTTAATCTGGAAGATTAGATTATTGATTTTAAAGCTTTCTTCTACATTTACGACTATAAATTTACAACTATAAATTTGCCTCTGAGCACTGATTTAGCCACATCTCAAAAGGTTGATATGTTGGGTTTTTTTT
>NW_006475574.1:0-319 GCF_000325575.1 Pteropus alecto | reverse complement strand
ACCCAAGTTCATGTTGGCAACAGTGATCTGCCTGATACTATCTCGGAAATGGGGCTCACAGCACTGGTCACCCAATGGGAATGCATGGCCCTGAATCAGAGCAGGGCTTGGTAGCCATCCAGCAACAAATGCTCCAAGCAATCTGCAGGTTGGGTGGGACAGGCTGATCCCCTCTGACCCCTGTCTGCACAGTCAAACTAACATAGTCTATAGATTACCCTGTGGGGAGGCTGGACTAAGGCACAACGGTGGCTGCCCTTCTAGCACTCACCCTAGAGCCAGGCAATGCAGACTTTCTCAGAATGAATCCCAAGCAAGC
>NW_006475573.1:0-319 GCF_000325575.1 Pteropus alecto | reverse complement strand
ACCTGATCTGTTGCAGAGCTGGGAACAGTCTCTTCGTCGGAGCCATCCTGACAGTCACGCTCACCATCACAGAGGTACTCCCGACATATGCATTCCTTCCCGTTTTGACAGAGGTCAGAAGATTGGGTACAAAGTAGAGAGAGTGGTGCGGGGACGAGTAAGATGGGTGTTCGTGGCTGCTCCTTCAACCTCCGGATCTAGAATAAGAAGCTGCTTCAGCAAAGTGGTCCATTAGATTTCGTCAATGGAGATGTGCTTCTACTATGCCCCTCCTCCAGAAAACCAGGTCGTGGTTGGGTAGCTACATCCTCCTACCTTG
>NW_006475572.1:0-319 GCF_000325575.1 Pteropus alecto | reverse complement strand
GTGAAGGTTTGTGGATGAGATTAACATTTAAGTCAGTAGGCTGAGTAAAGCAAGTCGCTGTCCCTAACATGGCTGGGCCTCACTCAATCAGTTGAAAACTGTAATAGAACAAAAAGGCTGACCTTCCCATGAGTAAGAAAAGATTCCTCTTGCTCGACAGTCTTCAAACTAGGACATCAGTTTTTTCCTACCTCTGGACTCAAATTGAAAATTGGCTTTTCCTGGGTCTCAAGACTACCAGACTTCAGACTGGAATCACACCATCAGCTCTCCTGGCTCTTCAGCTTGCCAGCTCACCCTGCAAATCTTGACATTCGTC
>NW_006475571.1:0-318 GCF_000325575.1 Pteropus alecto | reverse complement strand
GATAATTGATGTGGAGTATCTTCTTCTGTGCTATTGGATATCAGCATGTCTTCTTTGGAGAAATGTCCATTCGATCCCTTTGACTATATTTTAATCAAGTTCCTTGATTCGTTATTGAGTTTTATATATTCTGGATATTAATCCCTTGCCAGAAGTAAAATTTTCAAATATGTTGTTACATCCTGGGAGTTGTGTTATCAAATCACCCTATTGCTAGAGTCCTTTAATGTGGGAAGAAGAGTTAATTTTAAAGAAGTTCAATTAATCTATATTTTTTTTCCTTTCTTGCCTATGTTTTCATGTTACAATCAAGAAATC
>NW_006475570.1:0-319 GCF_000325575.1 Pteropus alecto | reverse complement strand
AATTTTTACTGGACATTTATTGGTGCCATCATCTGGCATATATATTATATCAAAGAATCCCCACAAATTATGCAAAATCAGTGTCAGTGTTACTTCTTTTTTGAGACTTAAGGAATGTGAGAATTAAATAATTTATCCAAGGTCACAGGATAATGAGTGAAAGAGTCAGAATTTGAACGCTGATCTGTGTGATTCCAAAGTCCATGATCATTACCAGCATTCTGAATTTGTACAGCCTCGCTTTCACCCTGAATTGTAAAAGACTCTCAGTTACACTAATAGAAGCCCACTTCAGCCATAAACAAAAGGAAATATACTG
>NW_006475569.1:0-319 GCF_000325575.1 Pteropus alecto | reverse complement strand
TATTTATTACAACATCATTAACTATTTTCCTTATGATATACGTTATATATCCATGTCTATTTTGTAACTATCTATTTATACTTCTTACTTTCTTTGCCCATTTTTCCTCTCCCTAACCCCCTCTTATTTAGTAACCCTCAAAATAGTCCCTCTATATCTATGAGTTTATTTTCACTTTTGTTGTTGTTTATTTTGTTTTTTAGATTTCATATGTACATTAAATCATGCGATGTTATCTTTCTCTATCTGACTTATTTTTTCAGCGCAATTCCTCTAGGCCCATAAAGGCAATATCTTTTTCCATCTCCTTCCTTTTAGT
>NW_006475568.1:0-319 GCF_000325575.1 Pteropus alecto | reverse complement strand
CATTTAGTTTATCTATTCCATCTATCAATGGACACTTAAATTGTTTCCACCTGTTGGCTGTTGTGAATATACTGGAATGAATATGAGTGTACAAATATCTTTGCAAGTTCCTGCTTTTAATTATTTTGGGTAGATACCCAGAAATGGAATTGCTGAATCATATGGTATTTTTTTTTTTTGAGGAAGTGCCATACCATTTTCTATAGCAGCTGTATCATTTACATTCCTATCAGCAGTGCAGAGAGATTCTAGTTTCTCCACATTCTTGCCAATAGTTGTTGTTTTCTATTTTATTTTATTATTAGTTTCAAGTATACAG
>NW_006475567.1:0-319 GCF_000325575.1 Pteropus alecto | reverse complement strand
TAGAGAGATCTGTGACTTTTTAGTAATTTGTGTTTTGCCTGAATTTTCCAGCCTATCTTGAACAATCCTTTGTTTTCATATATAGAACACAAAGGTAAAACTGAACAAAAATAGAAGTCTTAAAGAAAAAAGTGGAGAGGATTTGATAACTAGAGATCAGTGGAGAATATCTTCAACCACTATATTTTTTTTTCCCCAAAAAGTCAAAGTGAACAACTCCATTTCTGGGTATTTACTCTAGAAAAATGAAAATGTGAGTTCCTACAAAATCTTGTATATGAGTTCTCCTAGTTTTATTTATAACATTCCAAAACTTGAA
>NW_006475566.1:0-319 GCF_000325575.1 Pteropus alecto | reverse complement strand
AGAGAGAGAGAGAGAGAGAGAAAGAAGGAAAGAAACACTTTTAAAATCCTATAGAACTAACTTGAAATTCCAGTTTCACTTTAAACTAGATTGTGACCTTAGACTAATTAATCATTTTACCACTCTGAGCTCAAGTGTCCCCAGCTATCAAATGAAAATAATAGCACCTCACAAGGTGCCTGCAAGGCTGTATTTCTCAAGCTTTTCCAGTCTATGGTTCTGAGGCAGAATCGGCCACTCTCCCCACAAATCACTTCTCTCTCCTTCCATGGTAATAAAATGGTAGCTGGACACATGACTGCTCAGTCCTTCTCTATTT
>NW_006475565.1:0-318 GCF_000325575.1 Pteropus alecto | reverse complement strand
GTTGTTGCAAATGGCAAGATTTCTTTCTTTTTTATTAAGAATCTCCAATCTTTAATTTTACCTTGACTGCTAGGTAACGGGAGCACACCCTCCATGAAAGGTGCACTGCTCATACTCACCTGTCTCAATAGTCTGCTTTCCTCCTGAGAGGACACCCAGAGGGAGGGTACCTGTAGGGGTCAGGCCTTTGAGAGTCAGCACACTCTCACTTTCTTCCCTGCAAAGGAAGATCAAAGCCCTGGGTTAATGCCAGGGTGTCCACCACTCGGTAATTCAAAGGCACTTGAAGGAAGTTAAGAAAAGATGCGTAGAGATGGA
>NW_006475564.1:0-319 GCF_000325575.1 Pteropus alecto | reverse complement strand
TGGCAGTCCCTCAATGAAACACCATCTCCCCTAATATCGGTCCCTTGGCAAATAAACTCATAAACGAATAACCATTTCCACTTTCTTCCTGTTTTGCTGACATCCGGACCCCACCCTCAGACGCTGCCAATCTCACAAAGTCACGTATTTTCACGGCCAAAACCTGAGTCCTGGCTTCTGATCCTAGACCTGCCTCATTGCACGTGTGTTCTTATTGCAAGCCGTGTCTCACACTTGCCGTGTTGGGGAACGGGGAAAGGCGGCAGCAACCCAAATCAACCCACATCAGCTCACTCTTCTCAAAATAATAAAGAGTGGG
>NW_006475563.1:0-319 GCF_000325575.1 Pteropus alecto | reverse complement strand
TACGGTTAGCTTTGGGACCAACAGTGTGACCAGAAACAAATCCTCAAGTCTACCAACTCATTCTCCTTTGCTGTGGAGAATGCCCAGGTTGGTCTCTAGCCCCGGCAGACCACAGGGATTTCATTAGTTGTAAGATGTACTTTGGATCACAGGCTGCTAGAAAAGAGCAGCCCAGGTTCTACGAATCCCCTATAAGGTGGCCAGCATTCAGGGATTCCCAAGAGATGTCAAATCAGAGATGGATGTTGGCCACAATGACACTGGGCATTGGTAGGGGACGTGGGCTGGCTCAGCCAGACTCTGGGAGGCAGACAGAACA
>NW_006475562.1:0-319 GCF_000325575.1 Pteropus alecto | reverse complement strand
AAAAAGTTAGACATAAATGTTCATAATAGCATTATACATAAAAGCCAAAAGGTAAACAACCTAATGTCCATCAACTGATGAATGGATAAATATAATGTGGTTTGTCACTACAATAGAATATTATTTGGCAATAAAAATAATTCAAAACATGGTCTCAAAACATTTGTACAACCATGTTCATAGCAGTATTATTCATAAATTGACAGGAGGTGAAATCAAGCCAAGTATTTGTCAATGGATGAATGAATAAACGAATCATAGTATGTACATACAATGGAATATTGTTCAGCCTTTAAAAGGAAGGAAATTCTGACACATG
>NW_006475561.1:0-318 GCF_000325575.1 Pteropus alecto | reverse complement strand
CTCTGATTCCCTAGGGGTTAAAGGGGGCCCAGAGCTCCTCGGTCCTGTTTGCTGATTCTCCTACTCCATTCACCCTTTTCCTTTGTCTCAACAGCATGTGCAGTACTCGGACCGGCTGCGACCGTGAACCCCGGTGCTTCCATGTCTCCTTTCATGGCACTGCCCTTTCCCCCACCCATGCCTGGCCCCGCATACCGGCCACCCTGGGAGCAGCACCTGCCGCCCCTCATGGCCCCGTCATTTCTTCCTGGCCACCCCCTGGTGCTGCCGGCTTTCCCTGGGATGCCTTTGGTGGCAAGAGATGCCGGTCATGGCTCC
>NW_006475560.1:0-319 GCF_000325575.1 Pteropus alecto | reverse complement strand
GTATTGTATTATGAACAATACATTATGTATTATAGAATTGTCTTATGCAAAGACTGAATTTTCATCTGACCAAAATAACAAAATAACTTTATTTAAAAAAGAGAAGGATGGGAAACATAGGCAAAAATAGCAAGGGGTGGAAAATATGTCCAAAGAGCTAAATCCTCACCTTTCACAGTTGAAAATCAATAGATGAGTCCTAATTTTCTTTTTTTAATTAAGAGATGAGAATATAAACACGTCATTTGGAGACAAGTAGGTAAATATTACGCCCCACAAATTAGCTAGCAGAGTTAAGAGTCGTTCCCTAGATGACAGG
>NW_006475559.1:0-318 GCF_000325575.1 Pteropus alecto | reverse complement strand
CTCCATCTACACTTCCTATCAGCTGATTGCCTGATTATGTGACCCAGTAATATCTTTCTTTTCACTTAAGATAGCTCTCATCAGATATCTGAGATGTGTATACAAAGGGCCATGAGTCATTTAGATGAGATGACATTTTCTACAATAAGTCTACAATTCATATAACAAAATAACATTGTTGTACAGGTAATAGGTGAGAGTTAAAGAAGGCCATTAAAATTTGACAAAGCAGTTAGTAAAAAAAATTCAGTTGAAAAGCAGAGGACTAAAGTCATTAAAAAATATATAAGAAAGGCAAAACTGTGGAGACAGTAAAAA
>NW_006475558.1:0-318 GCF_000325575.1 Pteropus alecto | reverse complement strand
GGCGATAGCCAAGCAGTAATTTTCGAGCCAGCGCAGTGGATCCTTACAACGAATATTCATTGGACAGATATCAATGGGCCATTTTGAACAACCATGTTTTCATAATAACTAATACCTTTTATGTTTACCTTTTTTCAGGAGTACACAGTGAAAATGAGTAATATTCCCACAATTAAGAAATTCCTTGAACCTGGCAGCAAGAAGAAGCCTCCTCCAGATGAAATCTATGTGAGAACCGTTTACAACATCTTTATGCCATGAAGCAACACGTACATCTGTGAGTGAGATGTTGCCCTGTTAAGGGTGGAAAATTTTCAA
>NW_006475557.1:0-318 GCF_000325575.1 Pteropus alecto | reverse complement strand
CTATCCAATGTCCTCTACTTATTTATCACGTGTACTGACGTTGTTCCGTTACTGGAAGTGGAGATTTTGTCTTTTTTCCTGGCGTATATGGCGACGCCATAAACATTTGTTGAAAGAAGGACTTGGAACCCACTTGTGTGACCTGGTCGCTACGTGGCTCATACGTTCTGACTGGCTTTGCAGCTACCATGTCACTCTTTTCTGTCTTATTTCTGAGGGTGGTCTCAGATCTTGGCCAACAAGCGCTCAGGATGAAGAGGGGGACACATTTCTCGTAGAGTAAGAGAAGCGTGTGTGTGTGTGTGTGTGTGTGTGTGT
>NW_006475556.1:0-318 GCF_000325575.1 Pteropus alecto | reverse complement strand
AAATAAATAAGTAAATAAATAAATAAGTAAATAAAATTTCAAGGGAAAATTATTTCCAATCCAGTATTCTAAATCTAGCCAGACCCTAGCCAGACCTTTAAACAAGTATAAGGATAAAATACAGGCTGTTTTCAAACAGTAGAAACCTCAAAAATTTTTCTTATGTGTTAGGAAATGTATGCCACCTAAATAAGGAAGTAAATAAAGAAGAAAATGTGAGATCCCCATAAAAGGACATATACTATATGATTCTTCTCAAAATCATAGAGACAGAAAGTAAAAGGGTGCTGTCAGGGGCTGGGCAGTTAGTGTCTAATG
>NW_006475555.1:0-317 GCF_000325575.1 Pteropus alecto | reverse complement strand
TCTCTTGTCACCAGACAGCCAGACAGGAGCTGGAACATCGAAGCCTGCTGCGGTCTGTCATTTTGAATAAATGAAACCTCGCCAGAAGACGAGGCATTAGGACCTCAGAAAACCGTTAGGTTTGCTAGCTCATTATCCAACAGCCATTTAGTCTGTGGCGTGTTCAGAACCTCACACTGGTGCTGACCCTCTTTATACATGTCGTTGTCCTGCCTCTGTCCTGAGGAGCTGGTCATCTCCGGGCTGTTGTCTGAGCCTAAGAATTTTCTTTTGCTTCTTTTGCTTCTTAACATTTTGCCATCTCTCCCAGGTCCACA
>NW_006475554.1:0-319 GCF_000325575.1 Pteropus alecto | reverse complement strand
TAAATAGAGAAGGTTTGGGCTTGGGACTGTTCCTGGGATGAAGGCGGATGATGTGTAGTGCCATTGAAAAGATCCCGAGAATGAAGGTTGCTGGGTTCTAGACAAGCCAATGAGTAGCTGCGATCGTGGACCAACCCTTAGCCTCTCTGAATTGTAGGTTTCTCATCTATAACATGGGATTTTTAGTACCTGTATGCCAGAGAGGGTTGCCTAGAGGATTCAATAAGCTCAAGAATGAGACTATGTCCACATAATGATCATTTATTGAATGCTTATGTGACGTTTTATATGCAGTTCTTCAAGTGCAGTGTCCTTGTTT
>NW_006475553.1:0-318 GCF_000325575.1 Pteropus alecto | reverse complement strand
CTAAACCTAACCCTAACACTAACCGTAACTCTAAATTTTACACTAACAATATCGCTAACCATAACTGCTTACCCTGAACCTAATACTAACCATAAATTAACTCTAAAACCAACTCTAACCAGAACCCTAACATTAACTCAAATGCTGATCCTAACAATATAACTAGAACCTATCCTAATCCTAATTCTACCCCTAAACATAACATTAACCCTAACTGTAAATTTTAAACTAGCAATAACTATAACTGTAAACCCTTAACCTAAATCAAACCCTAATTCTAACATTAACTCTAAAATTAACCCTAACCCTAAATCTAAC
>NW_006475552.1:0-318 GCF_000325575.1 Pteropus alecto | reverse complement strand
GTGTACTTCCTTGTAAAATTCAGTTTCAGCAAGAACCCTGCTAAGTTAGTTTAGCCAGTCACCCATCTTCCGTATCTGATCACCCTCAACATTTAATCCTCCACCGCTTCCCAGGTGAAGTTTGATCGCCCAGGCCTGTCTTTAGCAGAGATCCTATTAGACCAGTTTAGCTAGAATCTCCTTTACTCTTGATGTTTCCTCTTATTAATTTTCTTATTTTCTAACCCCACCCTGCTCCTTGGGTGTAAATTCCTACTTGTCCATCCTGTATTCAGAACTGAGACTGGTTCTATACTGAGGTTTCTTTTCTCACTGCAA
>NW_006475551.1:0-318 GCF_000325575.1 Pteropus alecto | reverse complement strand
GCAGACTTGGGGCTGGGACTGGCGAGAGACGAGGCTGGCAGCAAGGAAGCTCAGCTGGGGTGCCCGCCTCTCCCTGCGAGGCACTGGTACCCCTTAACTAAGAGGATGATAAGATCACATCATTTGGGAGTCTCCAAAATTTCACTCCAGGATGTGAGTCTGCATTTTCATGTCTGCCTCTCCCCATGTCCCTCTGGAAGCGTCTTGAAGACAAGACCTGAATCTCTGCCTGGATGTTTACATGCTCAATCTGTATCTGTGGGTCGATAGAGCAAACGAATGGATAAAAGAATGAATGAATGAATGAATGAATGAATG
>NW_006475550.1:0-318 GCF_000325575.1 Pteropus alecto | reverse complement strand
CTCAAACATTTACTGCGCATATACTGTATGTGCATGAGTGGGTTAGATAGGGCAGAAGTCTGCCTGGAGCCCTGCCTGTCCGTGGTAGGGTCTCTGTAATAGCCACTGCGTTACTGGCTATGGCCGTCTTTCCAGGAGGAAGAGACACAACCACTGTGCCATGAGCCTTGTTTCAGGATCCAAGACAGAGGCCAACTTGCAGCAGTAAGGATGCCCAGGTAGCTGCTCCTCAGACAACTAACTACACTTCCCAGGGTGGCCCCTGCCCACCCCAGAAACGCCAGGCACCCTCCTGCGCTTGGGGTCAGGACGCTCCTG
>NW_006475549.1:0-316 GCF_000325575.1 Pteropus alecto | reverse complement strand
AACTATTGGTCAAGAGAGACTAGGACTCCACATTGACCGTACATGGCTGATTCAATTTTAGTTTCTAACTCTACCCATGATCAGGTTAAACTTTCCAACCTTTTTTACACAAATGCTTCATCCACGTATTCACTCATTCAGAAAATATTCGTTGAGGGCAAATTATATTTTAGGCATTGAACTGAGGCATGAGTATACAACATCAAGAAGGCATGGTCCCTGTTAATATCACAGTTGGATTTTTAGGATAATTTGCCCATGGTAATCGTTTCGATTAAATGTAATGCTTTCAAACAAGGACTTGGTGCCTTTATTT
>NW_006475548.1:0-318 GCF_000325575.1 Pteropus alecto | reverse complement strand
ATTGTATGGTCACCTGTTTTACCTAACAATAATTTATTGGAAGCTTTATAGTATTAATTTATTCTTTAGCTGGCTATAGATAAATATTTTTTTGTTGGTAGTATTCTATAAAACATGGATTTAATGTGTCTATTAAAGATGGATTTTTATTTACTATGCCCACCGTGAGAAAAATTTTCCCATATTTTGTTTTTTGACATCCAGTTCATTTCTTCCCTTTAATATGAACATGTAGAAGAGCAGATTTCCCTCAAACGTGAAAAACAGTACTGTATGCTATAATCACTGGATACAGAAGACTAGAAATTGGGGGGGGGG
>NW_006475547.1:0-316 GCF_000325575.1 Pteropus alecto | reverse complement strand
AAGTTGATGGAGACTCAGATATGGCAGCCACCTGCGTCTGCATCGGGAGAGAGGAGGGCTCAACACAGGAACAGCACCCGCTACCGGCACTTCTGTCCGGGAGAAAGCCACCCCTCCAGCCCTCTCCCTGAAGCCAGACAAATCAGTTCCTCCCCGTGTATCGTGGCACCTTTGGAGCAGCTGCCCCAGCGCTGGAGCTCAGGATGAGTGAGTCTGTCAGCAAGTGAGTATATGCGCAGGCCCTGGAAAAGGACTGTCTGCAACTCCAGCAGCCCTTGGTCTCACTCGACCGCAATCTCTGCTGGTTTTCACAGCC
>NW_006475546.1:0-318 GCF_000325575.1 Pteropus alecto | reverse complement strand
ATCACTATCATCCTTATTGCCCTGTTTTCATGATGGGCTGTCACACCCAGAGGATGTGATGAGGGCACAGAGACTTGCTTAAGGTCACCACAGCAGGGTAATACCAGACAGAGATTGGACCAGGGTGATAGCAGAGCAGATTTATTAACAGAATGATCCTTGATTTGGAAATCAAATTGGCTTGACTCCCACTCCGAGCCCTGGCTTTACCACTTAAGGCTGTGTGACCTTGGGCAGGATACTTAAGCTCTCTGAACATCAGTTTCTTCTGCAAAATGAGGTGACACCTTTCTCCCAGAGTAGAAATGAGGTTGACAA
>NW_006475545.1:0-318 GCF_000325575.1 Pteropus alecto | reverse complement strand
CCTCTTCTCCAATAAACTTTCCTTTTGACTCTAAAGTTGGTGTGTGTTTGAATTCTCTCTTAAGCTCTGCCCAGAACCCACTTCTCTCTCCCTGCAGGGCTTGGTTCCTACCCTCAGGGAAATTCACCCTGTCCTGCCTCAACCTTATCTCACAGAAGAACATCTGCAGAGCTGCAGCTCTTTTCCTGTTTCCTGGACCTGCAAACCTGAGGACTTTTCTCATCCCTGGCTCTTTATCTCTATCTTTCTGTGTCCCTTTCCTTTTCTATTTTATCTATTTTATTGAAGATAAAATAATATAATTATTTTATATATAAC
>NW_006475544.1:0-318 GCF_000325575.1 Pteropus alecto | reverse complement strand
CCCTGCTGGTCCAAAGTATTCTCTGGCAGTCCTAAAAGCACCCTGTTTATTCTGAAGCACACAGGATTTCTCAGTTCCTCCTGGTAGTTTTTAGTGCCACCTGATGGTTCTGAGAGCACGTTCGTTTCTGATTCCCACCTGGTGTTCCTTAGCACCCAGGTGGTATTTGTAGCTGCCCATTGCTTGTCCAGATCGTTCCTTTGCCATCCTGAGTGCTCCCGGTGGTCTTAATAGTGTCCTGGTTATTTTTAGTTCTCTCATTGCTTCTGAGTGCCCCCTTGTGGTTCTCAGCACTTTTTGGATCTGATAGTGTGGTAA
>NW_006475543.1:0-318 GCF_000325575.1 Pteropus alecto | reverse complement strand
CCCCAACTACCTGTGTGGTTAAAACCACAGTGTAGGGTTTCAACGTGCACATCTCAGTAGAGCCACACGGGTACCAAAAGCAATGAAAGCCAACGGTGTCACACTAACCACCTGCAGGCCTGATGGAGAACTGGTGGGGCCCGTGGAACACCTCTCTGTCTTCTTAGAAGTGAGAGATACAACTATGAGTTGTAAAAAGTACTTTGCTCCTCATATATGTGAACTAAAAGAATACAGTTAGCAACAAACAACACCGCGCCCGCTCTCAAGGCCCAGCTCTCAAGGCCCGCCGCCTGAGTTCAGGGAGGCCGGCTTGGG
>NW_006475542.1:0-318 GCF_000325575.1 Pteropus alecto | reverse complement strand
ATTGAGAGGAATTGGCTTATGCAGTTATGAAAGCTGACATGTCCCAAGGTTTGCAGTCACCAAAACTAGAGACCAGGAGAGCCAATGGTTAAGTTCTAGTCCAAGTCTGAGTCCAAAGGCGGGAGAAGACTGATGTCCCAGCTTAAAGACAGTCAGGCAGAGAGAATGAGTTCTCCCTTACTATTCCTTTTCATTCTATTTAGGCCTTCAATAAATTGGACAACCCTACCAACATTAGGGAGGGAAATCTGTTTTACTTACTCTACTGCTTCAAATATCAATTTCATCCAGAAACACCTTCACAGACACACCCAGAAT
>NW_006475541.1:0-318 GCF_000325575.1 Pteropus alecto | reverse complement strand
CCAAACAAAGAAACTGACCTTGGCACATCACCGTTACCTGAACTCCAGGCTTCTCTTGGGATTTCACCGGTTTTTCCCTTAATACCTCCTTCTGTCCCAGGATCCAATCCAAGTTGCCACGTTGCGTTTAGTCGTCACATCTCCCCAGTCTCCTCTGTCCTGTGTCAGCGTCTCAGTCTTTCCTTGTTGTTCTTGACCTTGACAGCCTTGAGGGGTTATTCACAGGTTTTGAGATTTGGTTCTGTTTTCTTTCATTCTAAGAGAAGCATATCAATGCTTACCCATTATCATGTTAAAAAATAAACCGAAACCAGAACG
>NW_006475540.1:0-318 GCF_000325575.1 Pteropus alecto | reverse complement strand
CACGGGTGAAAATCAGGCAGTGGCTGTAGTATATGTTCCCTGAACAGAAATAACACTTTCTATAACACATGGTTTAACAGCCTGTGTCCCAGCTTCCAAACATGAAACTTGACAAAAGGTGACATGGCCTCGTCACAGCCGTTTCCTATTTAAGGTTGAGATTATATGATGACACACATAGGGATCCAGAGGTGACCCTGGACATTTCCAGGGACCTTGAGCAAAGAGTTGCAGTATCTACAGAGTCCTTTGATCTGCAAGTTCCCTCACTTACCCTGGAGTTTGAGGGTTGCTTTCTCTCCTGGTTCGGAGCTTCTG
>NW_006475539.1:0-318 GCF_000325575.1 Pteropus alecto | reverse complement strand
CAAAGCCCTGGTGAGGAAGCAGAGTAGTGGACTGTGGGGATGGGCTTTGACTCTGCAGACTCGAGCTCCAAGACTGTGGGGCTCTGAGGTCTGGCGCTGCTGTCACAGGAAGGCAGTGTTTACTGGCCGCAGGGGCAGCTCCTACTGGATTGCTTCGGCCAGCACTTCCATTTGGCGGGGGTGTGGGGAGGGCATGCGTTCCTTTGTCCTTATCATCCTACATGGTGGTAAGGTAGGACTGCTGAGAGGGGACATCAACATTAGCAGAAGTTGGATCACCTGCCAGTGGTTTGGGCTAAGAAAAAACTTTTTTTTTTT
>NW_006475538.1:0-318 GCF_000325575.1 Pteropus alecto | reverse complement strand
TGGTTCTTCCAGTGGTGAGATCTCAAAGCGTATTCCGGGAAGAACAACAACTATCCGGGTGGGAGTTAAAGGATTGTCCTAGAGGAAAACTCATAGAGAAAGACAATTTGAACAGCGCACTTTACAGTGCCTCTCCTGCTTGGAAGCTCACCGTCTGGTGAGGAGATAGACATAATCACATTACTAATTATAAAAGAGAGTTTCGTGCCTACCAACCCTCTCCCACCGCTATATACCTGAATATTATGGATTAAAAAAAAATTGTTTTTTAATTGTCAGTTATCAAGAAAGTAAGGGAATTCTTTGGAAGTCTGAAGT
>NW_006475537.1:0-318 GCF_000325575.1 Pteropus alecto | reverse complement strand
TTCTCATATTTAAATGTATGTTTCTTGAGATTGTTTTTGGTACTAAAAATTGCATCAGCCAGTTAGAAAAACAGCTATTATTATATCCCCGATACGATGACTTTAATATAGAATTTGGGGCTTACAAAATTGTTGAAAGAATGAGAGGAGCAAAGTTCAGAGAAGTTTCTGCTAGAGGTAAGAGAGGTTGATGCTGAAGAGTTTTGCCAAGTGCACTAAAGCAGATGGTTTTCAAAGGCTTGGCTGGAAGATGCTGCAACTGTTGAGAATCTCTGAGCAGTTTCCAGCAAATGTCTTAGTCTGAAGTTACAAAGCAGC
>NW_006475536.1:0-318 GCF_000325575.1 Pteropus alecto | reverse complement strand
AAGTCCATGTTGTCACAAATGGCAAAATTTTATTCATTTTCACAGGGAATAATATTCCATTGTACGTGTGTGTACCACATTTATCCACTAATCTATCAATGAACACTTACATTGTTTCCATATATTGGCTATTGTAAATGATGTTGCATTAAACATTAGGGTGCATATATCTTTTTATGTTTCACTTAGAGTTTTCATTTTTTCCAGATAAATATCCAGAAGTACAATTGCTGGATTCACATGGTAGTTCTTTTTTTAAGTTTTTGAGGAACCTCTGCATGGCTTTTCATAGTGGCTACACCAGTTTACATTCCCACC
>NW_006475535.1:0-318 GCF_000325575.1 Pteropus alecto | reverse complement strand
TTCAGTATCATGAAGACAAAATAAGAAGCTTAATCAACTCTGAAGAATGGCAAAAATGCACATAAAAACTACAGAGCTAAAGCACAAAAATATGTTTATAACTTGGATTAGTACAGTTTTCTATCTTTTAATCAAGAACTAGAATCTATTTTCATCATCAACCATCCCATACAAGTCACAGCAACCTGTGAATACATCCTACATCCAATATAACAAAACTGCTCAGTAATATGTCTTTACCAAAGACTATATCATCTCCCATTTAAATATCCTGACCTGCAAACTCATGGACTCTGACCTGAGAAACAGAAGTAATCT
>NW_006475534.1:0-318 GCF_000325575.1 Pteropus alecto | reverse complement strand
ATTCATAGACATGGTGTAGACTCATATTTTATAGCTTAACAATGGTAACATTTTTATTGACCTATATTTGAAAGTGACTTACTCATATGTATTCCTTAAAAAATTATTGTGTCTCCTGGGATAACTTGTAGTAAAATGTTTTTTCAGTAACATATCCAATGGAATTGTTGATTTCTATAATCACAGTCATCATTAATGCCATTAAGATGATATATCCCATTGCTATAATCGAAATAATTGGATATCTATGTATCTGAGACCTAGATTTTTCTCAATAGTCGAACATACTAGCCAATAGTGAAAAATTACACTTAAAAT
>NW_006475533.1:0-318 GCF_000325575.1 Pteropus alecto | reverse complement strand
GAGGAACGGCGGGCGGCCAGCAGAGCTGGGTCTTGGAGGACCCGTGCGAGCTCGTCTAGAAGGGGAGCAGGGGTGACAAAATACCGCAGAGCAAAGCAGGTGGCCCGGCGTCCCGGGCGGTGGACAGGGGTCTGCAGGTAGGACCCCTGCTCTGAGCCAGGAAGATAGGCGAGGGCAGGTAAGGAGACTGATGATGCCACATCAGCCAAGGCCACTGAAGCTCTGAGAAGGAGCAGTGACATGGTCCTTTCTGATCATTGGACAGCAGGTGCTATCTCCTGTGGTATCCACCCGTCCTGTAATACCCAGCCATCCTGC
>NW_006475532.1:0-318 GCF_000325575.1 Pteropus alecto | reverse complement strand
AATAGAATATATAGATGTCAAATTATAATGTCCACAATTATAATGAAAATTATAATGTCCAAAATTATAATGTCATTATAATGTCATTACAATGACATTACAATGTCATTATAATTGTGGACATTATAATGGAATGACATTGTAATGACATTATAATGTCCACAATTATAATGAAAATTGTATAATTGTGTTAACCAGTGTTACCACAATAAACTTAATAAAAAAAAAACAAAATAAATTAATAAAAAAATATTGATTCTTTCTATCCAAGAATATGGAATACCTTTCCATTTATTTGTATCTTCTTCAATTTCTTTT
>NW_006475531.1:0-318 GCF_000325575.1 Pteropus alecto | reverse complement strand
TCGTTAAATTCAGCGAGACGGTCTGGACTATATAGCTCAGGGCTGAGAACTCTGCTGGAGGTTTGGAGAGAGAGGTGAAGCAGCAGCCGTGGTGAGGTGAGGTGAGGAAGGTGGGGGGCAGGCTCAGGTGTGGCTGTCGCGGGGGCAGCGGAGGGGCCTGAAGCCACTCCAGCTCCTGCCCGATGTCTAGCTCAGGGGTGTGCGACACCCCAGCCAGGAGTGTGTGCAGCTCCACGGAGTAGGCTCCGGCTTCTCCTAGGGGTCCCCTCCACCACTGAAGGCAAGGCCCAGAGGTGGGCGGGGCCGACGTGGGTCCCA
>NW_006475530.1:0-318 GCF_000325575.1 Pteropus alecto | reverse complement strand
TATATAAAAAGTTTTTCGTATCAACTCGCAGACTTCATTCAAGAGCTGATTTTTCTTTCTTCCAGTCTTAAGAGCTCTTAGAGTGTAATAGTTAGTGAAGTTATATAGACACTGCATTCCTATAAACTGAGGAAATCCAAGAATCTGTTTAGAGTATAAGTCCCTAGGGAGTTCTGTTTTAAAATTATGCAGCTAGTACCACAGACTGCTTATTATATTACTACTGGTTATAACAAGTTTGAAAGGCATTTCTTTTCCTAGGTCAGATAGGGCAACACACCAGTTTCTTCAGACTCAAGATATAGTAACTGAAGATGA
>NW_006475529.1:0-318 GCF_000325575.1 Pteropus alecto | reverse complement strand
AGGGTGGCCTTATGTAGTAGGCGTCCTATGGGGGCCAGTGGCACAGTCTCCTTGATCACCTGAGCTGGGTGCTCCAGGAGTGTCTCCTGTGTGGGTTAACTCTAGATGAGATTTGATTGCTGTTGGCACATCAATGATTGACCATCAGACTGACCGACTGTTAGGACTGGCTTCGATCACAGCATATGAGCTGCTGTGTAGAGGCTGACCCCATAAAGAGGAATGCCCCCCTGTGGACTTGGGTGCCTGCCAAGACCACCCTTTGGGTTTGTCACTTGTGGAGCTAATTGGGTGGTGCTCTGTTGTGTTCCAAAGCTG
>NW_006475528.1:0-318 GCF_000325575.1 Pteropus alecto | reverse complement strand
CCTGCTATGCAGCCCGGTTCCTAACAGGCCATGGAGAGGGAACCAGTCCATAGCCTGGGGGTTGGGAACCCTGGAACTAAAGCAAACCCAGTGGGATACATTGTCACCTTTGTAATCTGCCACCCAGATCACCTAGTATGTGCATATTTGGCCATGATAAGATGCTCTGGTTTTACAAAAGAGAGTTAACAAGCCCTCGCCCTCTAAAACATGAGAGGCAGTAATGACAGAGAGGTCCCTCATGCACCTAGACAACTACGAGTCAGCAGTGTGATGTGTTGTTATACGCACGCGAGGGTTTGCTGGCTGCCAGTTACG
>NW_006475527.1:0-318 GCF_000325575.1 Pteropus alecto | reverse complement strand
TCACTGGCAATTTGTCCTTCTTCATCCCTTCGCCTTTTTGACCCAACCCCCCACCCCCTCCCCTCTGGCCGCCATCAGTTTGTTCTCTGTGTCTGTGAGTCTGTCCCATTTTGTTTGTTCAGTGGTTTGTTCTTTAGGTTCCACATATAGATGAGATTGTATGGTATTTGTCTCTCTCTGGCTTATTTCCCTAGTACACTACTCTCTAGGTCCACCCATCTGTTTGCAAATGGTAGATTTCATTTTTATGGCCGCGTCATATTCCATTTTATGTATGTACCGTCTTCTTTACCCGGTCGTCTGTCGATGGGCACTTAG
>NW_006475526.1:0-318 GCF_000325575.1 Pteropus alecto | reverse complement strand
ATATAAATAGTCTGGAATGAATTCTGTATCCTTTTGTGGCAGTAATTTGTCATTTTTTTTCTTTTGAGTGTAAATTCAAAATACTTATCCTTTTAGTTTAAAAACTGTGTCAATATAACCTCATGAATATATTTGCCCAAGAATGAGAATTACATGTGTTTGTTTGTTCAAAACTGTTTATTAAAGAATTTTTTTGAGGGCAAAGAAAAAAAGCAAAAAGAAGGCACTCTCAGTTGAAACTTATAAAGACACTGGAGAACATCTACACCATTCAACCCTAGAGCATCTCAACACAGTGTTTGAGATCTGCTTCATGAA
>NW_006475525.1:0-318 GCF_000325575.1 Pteropus alecto | reverse complement strand
CTACCCTGCCCCTTGTCCTTATGCTCTGGCCCACGGCAGCCCCCTGCCCCTTCCCCTTGGGGTCCCATCCCCCATTGACCCGGGCGCTCCACCCAGGCTGCTGTCTCTCCCCGTGTGGCCCCTTCTGTCCCTCCCAGGACTTCACAGTGCTCAGCGTCAATCCTGGCTCCACCGTCCCTGGCGCTGGGCTTCGTGCTCAACCCTGCCCAGCCTGGTCCTCTCCGGAACAGCTACTGGCCCTGCCTAGCCTCAGTCTCTGTCCTCCCCATCAGCCCCTGGACGCCTCCTCTGGACCTCTGGTCCTTCCAGTAGCTGGGC
>NW_006475524.1:0-318 GCF_000325575.1 Pteropus alecto | reverse complement strand
CTGTCTAGTGTTGCCTTGTGGGGAGGTGGGGGTAGGCCAGGTGGAGTTCATTCCTCTCTCCAGCACCCAAACTCATCCCTTTTCTGCTCCAGGGGCTACTGGAATCTCCCCTCAGGTTAACTGAACTTCTACAAATTCTGTCTCTCCCCAAGTCATGGAGGTCCAGCCTCAACACTGGCTGCTGCAGGACAGAGATGGGTTTCTCCACCAGCCTCTGCATAAGGGAGAAGCCACGCACTGAGAAGTCGCCATCAGCTAGTTCAGCTCCATATTTTGCTGCCTTGACAGACGTGTGGCACTAGCAAAGTTCCTCTTATG
>NW_006475523.1:0-318 GCF_000325575.1 Pteropus alecto | reverse complement strand
GTATACACACATATATAACATGTATTCACACACATAGTCAATTCTCATTCTCAGTTCTGTTCTATAAAGTCACTGTGAACAGTGAATTAGAAAGGATGAAACTATTGCTCCTCCTGGAAATACAGAGTTAGGTTTCTGAGAATTTCTTGGCACAGTATTTTTGTTAATCAACCAATACGTAACCTCGTTTTATTTGTGTTTCCGCTTAAAGATACTGCATTTAATCCATAGTTCTTACAAATGACTAATGGTATAGTCCTTAAACGATTACAAGCCATAAGCTTTGGAGTCCAGTTGCATTAATATGTTCATTCACAA
>NW_006475522.1:0-318 GCF_000325575.1 Pteropus alecto | reverse complement strand
CTCCCTATTTCACTCTACTCCAGCCATCTGTTAGTTTCTCGACTATACCAAGTTTGCTCAGTCTCAAGGCCTTTGCATGTACTGTTCCATTTTCCTGGAATGCTCTGTCCTCAGTTGTTCGTGTAGATTATTCTTTTTATATATTTAGGTGTCTGTTTAAATGTGATCTCTTCAGAAGGGGCATGACCACCTAATCTACAGTAGCCCTCCATCCCCCACCTCAAGTCTCCAACCCCAATCATTTTTTATCATATTATATTACTCTTTATTATTACTTTTCATAGTGCTTATCATTAACTTATGTTATCTTGTTTATTT
>NW_006475521.1:0-318 GCF_000325575.1 Pteropus alecto | reverse complement strand
AGGTTCAGGACCAGGCTCAGCTGGTGCAGCAGCTACAATGTCAGAAAGAGGCACTGAAAAGGCATCTGGTGGCAGCAGAATACATGCTGCAGGGTCCTGATGGATCGCTGCCATCATCCCAGTCTGGGAGCCCACCGGCAACACCACAGCAGGCGCAGCTGGTGATATGGCAGCAGGCTGAAGTAGAATAGCCGTTATCCCAGGTGGGCAAGCTGGGGCACCCCCCAGACTTAAAAGTATACCACCTTGACCAGTACACCCCCACTGAACTCTAGGACCTGACGAAACAGGTACAACAGAGAGCTGGGGAGACGGTTC
>NW_006475520.1:0-318 GCF_000325575.1 Pteropus alecto | reverse complement strand
TATATAAAGTGTTATAGGATATGTGTATCTATGTGCATGTGTTTTTGTGTGTACGCGTGTGCATGTGAGTACCTGTGCATGCATGTATGTATGTGTATGTGTATATGTGTATGCTGTGTATATGTGTTGGTACGTATATGTGTATGTGTGTACATTGTATATATGTATGCATGTGTATGTGCATATATCTGTCCGTGTATGCATATGTGTATCTGTGTATATGTTTATGTGTATGTATATATATGTACGTGTGTATGTGTATTTGTGTGTGCATGTATATATATGCATGTGAGTGTATGTGTGAGTATGTATGTGTGC
>NW_006475519.1:0-318 GCF_000325575.1 Pteropus alecto | reverse complement strand
CACCTCACCACTATATTACTAAAGGCCTATTTATAGCAACTTATTTTACCCTGTACATCATATTTGGCTATCAAGAAAAAATTACAAGGCATACCAAAAGGGAAAAAACATGATTTGGAAAGACAGAGCCAGATATAGCAGTGATTTTTGTAATTATACCAACCTGGGAATTTAAAACAACTATGATTAATATGCCAAGAGCTCTAATAGATAATATAGACAACATTCAAGAACAGATTGGCAATTTAAGAAGAGAGATGAAAATCCTTAAAAAAATGCTAGAGATCAAAAATACTAACAGAAATGAAGAATGCCTTT
>NW_006475518.1:0-318 GCF_000325575.1 Pteropus alecto | reverse complement strand
ACACACACACACACACACACACACACAAAGATAAAGGATGTAAGGAAATATGCTACACAGCAAATAGTAGTCATTTCTTTATGGATAATTTGTATATATTTTTGGTATATACTTCTGTATTTTTCAACTTTCCTCCAGTGAAAGTGTTATTCTTATGAAAAATCTATTAAATTACAAAAAAGTAAAGTTGTAACAGCAGAAGAAAGCACATGTAGGATTAGAATTGACACAGGATGGGGCGAATCCCCCAAAGTGGGGACTCAAATCCTGCCCCAAGAGAAGGAGGGTTTTTGACTGAGCATAGAAAAGAATTCAAGC
>NW_006475517.1:0-318 GCF_000325575.1 Pteropus alecto | reverse complement strand
GGGGCGGTGACGGGGGAAAGATGCTCGGCCATGGCCCCCACCCCAGAAGATGGAGACAGAGAGGCTGCTGAGAGGCGCCTTTGGCACACCATCTTTAAGAGTCCCGGCCTCACTCTGCCATGGCTTCCTCTCTCTACTTTCCTATCAATCTGAACTATCATGTCAACGTATTACCTCAAGGGGTAAACAGGGAAGCCCTTGGAAGGGGGTCCTCAGGTGAAAGAACTGCCTCCCCTGCTCTCTCCAGACACAGGTGAAGGGTTCCCCGCCCCGTCCCTCACAGTACCTGTCAGGGCCGTGGCCTCGGCCTTGCCGCTC
>NW_006475516.1:0-318 GCF_000325575.1 Pteropus alecto | reverse complement strand
TTGCTTAGCAACCCTACAACCCTTGCTTAGCAACCTTACAACCCTTGCCGAATGGCCTTTCATTTCCGTTTTCTCATCCACGAATGGGGAAAAGAGCGCCCGCTTCGAAATTCTACGGGGGACGGAAATCCCACGCCTGAAACAGCTCGAACGGTTCTGGGTTCGGCACGGAGAAGTCCACAAGGGGCGGTGGCTCGGATGATTCCGTACGGGTCGCGAAAGAAGAACAAGTAGCTCCCAACTCACGGACGCCGATCGTCCCTTCCTGTCTGGGATCGGTAGGAATAACGCTGGATGTGTCTTTAAAAGTTCCACGAG
>NW_006475515.1:0-318 GCF_000325575.1 Pteropus alecto | reverse complement strand
GTGCCTATGATTTGATAGATACAGTAAATGTCTGTTGTCTTCCTGACTGATTGACTAACTGAATGAACAAGTGAAAGATTGTGATATTTTCTGAAATTAGGTTTTTGTCTTCTTTTGTTCCCATAGGAAAAAGCAATAAAGCCAAAAATTGGAAATGAAGAAAATGGTATGAATATTAGTGAACGAGAGCAAACAAATAAGGGCAGAATGAATTATGTTAATGGAACACATAAAAATAATACAAGTGGTCATTTAGTGATGATCTATATTATTCTCTGCTTACAAGCTGATATAAACAAATCTAAATTGTGTAGATGC
>NW_006475514.1:0-318 GCF_000325575.1 Pteropus alecto | reverse complement strand
TCTGACTTGGGAACACTTTCCCTATCAAGTATCATAAGATGGAAGGCATGTAAATCCACCCTTCAAGCAACATATATATTGGACAGGCTAAATGGAAACCAAACAGTATAGAAAGGAAGCTGCAGTACCAGTGCAGACAAATTCTCCGTACAATAGTCCTGTGTGGAGCAGCTGCTGGAGCTTATGGCAAAAGCCTCTGAGCACCTCTCCGTGATGACAATTGGGTCTTTGAACTAGAGAATTTCCATCCCAGAGGCAGTTACTAGCTTGCTATCGGACATTAATTGAAATGACCCCTGCAAAATAATCTTGAAACCT
>NW_006475513.1:0-318 GCF_000325575.1 Pteropus alecto | reverse complement strand
GGCCTCGTCTTAGCTATAACGAAATGCTGTCGACTAGGTAGCTTATCAACAACGGAAGTCCATTTCTCACAGTTTTGGAGGTTGGAAGTGTGAGACTGGGTTGCAGCACAGGTAGGTTCTACTGAGAGCTTTCTTCTGGGTCACAGACTGCTGACTTCTCATTGTGTCCCACACGGCAGGACGGGAACCAGCTAGCTCCCTGGTCTCTTCTTGTAGCGGGAACAATCCCATTCAGGACTGTGCCCTCGTGACCTATCACCTCCCAAAGTCCCTACCTCCAAACACCATCACACTGGGGATTAGATTTCAACATATGAA
>NW_006475512.1:0-318 GCF_000325575.1 Pteropus alecto | reverse complement strand
ATGATCTGAGGTGGAGCTGAGGCAGTGATGCTCACACTGGGGAGCCACTGCAAATACAGATGAAGCTTCACTCTCTGGCCTGCCACTCACCTCTTGCTGTGCAGCCTGGTCCTAATAGGCTACAGAATGGTACTGGCCCATGGTCTGGGCATCGGGGACTCCCGTCTTAGTAGGTTGCCTTTCATGCACATCACATTCTGACTTATTGCTAATTCAGTAATGAAAGTGTTTTCTTTTCCTACTATCTTGGCGAAAACATTTTCTGGATTGGGAGATTTTGTTTTTAATTAAATTTTCCCAACACAGGATGTTTTCGCT
>NW_006475511.1:0-318 GCF_000325575.1 Pteropus alecto | reverse complement strand
TTATACTACTCTTAAACAAAATCCTTGATGATTCTGTACTCCTAGGAGTCACAGGCCCAGAATAGTTGACTACATTTGACCCGTGTTTAGTTTAATTTACAAGCAATTCGTTGCAGAAACAAGCCATTTGGGAGGAATGCACTTCTCTTCCATTCCATGTGTCCCGACGGGGCTGCCAGTCCTGAGATCTCGTTTGCTTTCCCCAGCAGGGTGCAAATGTGACCAAGGCAGCTCAGTCAGCCCCTCCTCTCCACAGGTCATGTGGTGAGTGCCTGGCTGACTCTATAGGAAATCACCAAATTGTTTTCCCAAATAGTC
>NW_006475510.1:0-318 GCF_000325575.1 Pteropus alecto | reverse complement strand
GGTATGGGAGAAGGGGCCCTCCGTGTTGGGGATGGAGGGCTGTGTCTCAGCCTCGGTTTTGCAACCACAGGTGGTAAAAATCAACTGTTGTCTTTCTGCCGCCCCATTTCTCTGTCTTCTGCCCTGATGACTAGGCCCTGCTGCCCGCCGGCCATGGGGAGCTCACAGTTTTCCCAGGCAGTGCTGTTCAGGGAAGTCTGCATCTTCTCCCCTCCCCTTCCTCCTACACGAAGCTCCGGAGGTAACTTCTTTATTTCTCCTAGTCCACCTCCCCACACCCGGTGTTCTGACCTGTGGTAGCTTTTATGCGCAGATCCC
>NW_006475509.1:0-318 GCF_000325575.1 Pteropus alecto | reverse complement strand
TGCTTGGTGACTCTTGCCAGGTGGCCCTGGGCACGTCAAAGGCTACATATTAAACTTGGCCTGCAGCAGAGCCCCTCTCAGGAGGCCCCAGGACTGGCACGCCTGGTGGCTATCTTCTGACCAAGCCAGAGCACCATCTGGGGCCACATCTGAGGACAACACATCCAAAAGGCAGACTGGGAAGGCACCAGAGCCCTGTTAAAGCGAATCTTACTCCGTAGGGTCAGTCTCTTACGAGCCAGTCCTCACAACCAATTAGCCTGAGGGACAATCCCTCCCATTGATGTGCTAACAGCAACCAAGGCTCAACTATAACAG
>NW_006475508.1:0-318 GCF_000325575.1 Pteropus alecto | reverse complement strand
AAAATGCCTCCCTTAATCAAGACAAAGAATCAGATGTATTTAGGGGTAAGAAGATTACGTTGTATGATAAAATATGCATAAATGAATTATGTATCTTTACATATCTTCATCATTTCTTCTAAGATATTTAATCACAAATCTACTATAAGAATAGTGTTAGAAAACTCTTTGGTGGATTACAGTTTAAGCAAGTTTTCTTAAGTAAGATTTTGCCCTCTAATTGTTCACATTTAACAAACCTAATCTTCCTTTATAAACGATGCATTTTACTCAAATAGAAAAGTCCACGAGCATAAAGTCCTATCTCAACATGGCCAC
>NW_006475507.1:0-318 GCF_000325575.1 Pteropus alecto | reverse complement strand
CTTTTATGTGGATAGGAGGATCCACGAGGTGATGTCCACTATGGCTAGGATGGGGGATGTGAAAGTGAAATGCAAGGAGCTTTCCACCCAGGTGCGAGAGGTACCACCTGCTGCCACTCCCAGACTGGCCAGTGCAGGAACGGAGGAGTGGCCAAAAAGGGGGGTGGAGCAACACCCAGCTCAATGGGCTGTGAAACGAGCCGCAGGCAAATGCGGTTTGATCTCCTTGGGCAGGAGTCGCTACAGGAAAGATTGAGCAGCAACCTAATGAAATGCTGCTAGCTCTGTGGAATCAGCTGTGCCCTGACCAGCAATTCA
>NW_006475506.1:0-318 GCF_000325575.1 Pteropus alecto | reverse complement strand
AACTAGTCTACGTGTCTTTGGATCGTGATTACGGTTAAAAATTACACCATGATTCTCACCTGGTGCCACTGTGAAAGGCAAACAGTTTAGCCTGGCCTGTTCTTCTCTGCAGTACTCCTGCCAGGCGGCTGGCCTCACTGCCAGGTGGGGAAAACATATAAGGAATTTGCATGAGACAGTAGTGCAAAAGGGAGTTGGAGGAGCTTTATTTGTGCACAGAGATACTCCTGAGAATAACCCAGATACTCCATTTGATTTCATACCAGAAAACTATAAAAGAATAAAAGCAATTGTAAAACAAACAAACAAACAAACAAA
>NW_006475505.1:0-318 GCF_000325575.1 Pteropus alecto | reverse complement strand
ATAGATAGATCATCCAGACAGAAAATCAATAAGGAGACAGTGGCCTTAAATAACACATTAGACAAGATTAATTTAACTGACATTGTTGGGACATTTCATCCCAAAGCAGTTTTGATCTTAAAAACCATTAACGAAGTGGGGAGAGAGGAAACATACCTCAATGTAATAAAGGCCACATATGACGAGCACACAGCAAACATCATACTCACAGTGAAAAGCTTTAAGATCAGGAATAGAAGAAGGATGTTCACTTTCACCCCTTTTATTCAACATAGTATTGAAAGTTCAGACAGGAAAAGAAATAAAAGGCATCCAGAT
>NW_006475504.1:0-318 GCF_000325575.1 Pteropus alecto | reverse complement strand
TTACAGATAGGAAAATTAGACATGGATAGGATAAGACTTGTACTCAAGACATGCAATTACTGAGGAGCAACCCAGTAGATACAATTCATCTGACTGGCCTCAAGTCTTGATCTTGACCTTGGCCCCACATTATTTCCCACATAAAAACTTACCACATAGTGACCATGATCCTTCTTTAACAACCGCTTTCTCATCTCAATTTATGGAGGCATAAAAAGTGGATTCAAAAACACTCAGGGTTTTGCAATATGTCCACTTCTTTCTCTGATAATTTCACATTTCCCCTTTCAAGAGAATTTAGAATTACTAATCTACTTA
>NW_006475503.1:0-318 GCF_000325575.1 Pteropus alecto | reverse complement strand
CCCCACTTCCCCAACACACACCCTCCCACCCTGGTACTCAAAGGAGAGAGGTGGGCTCCCAGGGGCGAGGGGCCAATGTCTGGGTCACAACAGGGGAGACGCAGAAGCAGTGGAGGAGCTGGCTTGGGAGGGATTCTCTGTGGGTCCATCAGGGCTGAGCCCCTAGCAAGGGGGTCAAGGGCTCAGCAGGGCCTAAGGGCTAAACAGGGAGCCTGCCCAACTCACATTCTGGAAATGATTTCTGCTTCTCATCTGCGATGCGAAGAATATCTGGATGGGAAGAAGCCAGACCGGGGGAGCCAGGTTATCTCTGCTGGA
>NW_006475502.1:0-319 GCF_000325575.1 Pteropus alecto | reverse complement strand
TGACCTGAAACGTTACTCAATGTGACACCTTCCCCCCCCCTTATCTGCCTGCGGTCGGTTTTCTTCACAGATGCAGTTGTGGGACCGAAGAGGGCAGAGGAAAAGTCTTTCCTCCGCTAGACCCGCAGAGCGAGTCACGAGGCGCATCTCAGTAAACCTAAGGAAAGGAGAAAAATAAATTAAGTCTGTGGTCCCAGAATGATTAAGATTCTACCAGAAACCGATTACGTAAAGACAGCTAGGAAACGGCACGTGTTTGGACATTTAATAATATCCCTCTCACTGTGTCGGGTAGAGAACAGACTTCAACGGGGAAAGT
>NW_006475501.1:0-318 GCF_000325575.1 Pteropus alecto | reverse complement strand
CACTTTGTGAGTTACATTTATCTCTAATTAATAGACTATATAGCTGAAAGTAATACATTATTCTTTGCCAAGTATAAATGAAAGAAACTCATTGAATTGTATAAGGTAAATACGAGTACTAGTTGTCTATTTCATTTCAATAAGGCTGGGAGAAAAATCACCAAATTTACTTTAGCTATGATCTCTAAAAATACTAGGCATAATTTACACATGAAAAAAAGAGAGTTATTTTGTCAATGATTTTTCAATTTTCACTTTTTCAGGGAAGTTATTAAGTAAAAATAAAACTTCAATAAACATCTGTAAAATGACTTTGAG
>NW_006475500.1:0-318 GCF_000325575.1 Pteropus alecto | reverse complement strand
GGGGGGTGCGGCCTTCTGGCACTTCTGTCAGTTCCGGTGCCACTGGTCAGATGAGAGCTGGGCCTTGGGGCAGTGGAGGAAACGAGCTGGCGACGGAGTGTCAGATGGGCTCGGCCGGGCCGGGCCGTACGCGCTCCTGGCAGCCACCTCGCGTGCGCAGCACCACGCTCCTCCCTCACCTCCTGGCCAGTGCGGACGCCTGCGCCCCACCCATGGGAACCCAGAGTGTCCATCTTTCTGTAGCAGAGGCCACTGCAGATTCCGCTCCTTCCAGCGCCACTGATGTGGGACTCGGGGGCTTGGGGGCTTGAGGCACAC
>NW_006475499.1:0-318 GCF_000325575.1 Pteropus alecto | reverse complement strand
GGATATCAGTTCTCTGAGGACAGACAATTTTATCCTCTGATGAATTCCCAGAATCTATCACAGTACCTATAACATAGTAGTGATCAGTTAATATTTGTTAAATAAATGAAGAGAAATATTTGTACCTCTTTTATTTTAGAGTCTGACACTGCATTTTCTAACAATAAAATATGTTGTGAGATTACTTTGTTAATCAAGGTAATAATATATCATTTTTTTCTGGAATGTATCAAATATCACCTTGGTTTTTCTGTTTGTTTGGTTTTGGTTTGGGGGTGTTTTGGGGGGGTTGTTTGTTTGTTTGTTTGCAAGGGGTTA
>NW_006475498.1:0-318 GCF_000325575.1 Pteropus alecto | reverse complement strand
AATGGCTGTCCTTCTTAATCACAGATAGTCTCTCAGTTACCAATATCTTTCATTCACACCTCAGCATTCATATCATAAAAGAAATAGTCATGTCCCTGTAAGGTCCTATTCGCCCTTATCACTGCCATGTTTGCAAACTGCACCCTGCCCTAGGAGAAGGAATAGAGGAAGACAGAGGATATCCAGACATCGCTATCCAAATGAAAGCAGGCGATCGCTGATTGGCTGAGGGTCTCATGGGGGAGGGGTGATGAGCCTGGAAAGAGGAGTTATGATGCCTCCTATGTGAGGTGTTGATGACCTGGCAATCCAGGCCCC
>NW_006475497.1:0-318 GCF_000325575.1 Pteropus alecto | reverse complement strand
GGAGACCCACCACCCGGGACACACTGTCCCCCAGCTCCTGCAGACTCTGGCACCCCTCTAAACCTGCCCACCTGCTCAGGGAGCTGTAAGGCCCCCAGAGTTGTTCGCGCTCAGTGGTTTTGTTTTAATATTGATTGAGTTTTCATTCTAAGAGCCAAGCAATGTCATTTGTGGGCATTTTAAATAGATACATTTTAAAAAGTGGCAGAAAAGAAGACAGGGAAGTTGTCTAAACGGGCTGAGACACAAAGCCCGTGGTTGGCATTCTTGTAAATTCCCTACGATTAGATGCATGATTTTTAAAATGCAGCTGCGTTC
>NW_006475496.1:0-318 GCF_000325575.1 Pteropus alecto | reverse complement strand
CAAAACCTGGGGGAGGGGAGAAGAGAGCCAGGCAGTGGTCTGCACAGATGTCGAGATGCAAGCGCGAGAGTGCGACGCCCGCACACAGTAGGACTTCAGTGCGCCCGCCCGCACACAGTAGGCCTTCAGTGGCACCCGCCTGCACACAGAAGGCCCTCAGTGCGCCTCTGAAGGAGTGACCCCAGGCTACGCGAGTCAGGCACGCTGCCTCGGAACCGCCCACCGTTCCGCTGATGCTGTGGTGGGTCGGGAAATGATTTCTGGGTGGACTTTGTAGCAACGAAAGGGGGCTTCTCGTCACCGTGTCCCCACGCCCAC
>NW_006475495.1:0-318 GCF_000325575.1 Pteropus alecto | reverse complement strand
TGTCACTGTGTCTGACACAGTGATGGGGACAACACCTCGTTAAATGTAGCGTTATATGCAATGGGCACATCCAGAAACCCTGCTCCCTTTCCCTTACTCCTATAGTGCATTTTTTATACACAGCTTTGGGCTTCTGATACTAAAAGAGAAGGATTTTTGCAGACTCTTGTTACGCACATCCTCTTAATTTAGAATCTTCTGTTGTTGTATCACTAATATCAATACATTATTACACCAGTGTGGTTTAATTCTAGAATTAGAAACATATTATATTATATTTTATGTTATATTATATATATTATATTATATATTATATTA
>NW_006475494.1:0-318 GCF_000325575.1 Pteropus alecto | reverse complement strand
GGTGTAAGGAGGTACATGGGATACACTGAACCTGTTACCACCTGAGGGGGCAGAGAGAGATAGGTGCAGAGTTATCATACTTAATTTGATTTTCTTTTTCCCTCATTTAGCCGAATGACTGCTGAAGACCATAGTCAACTCCAAAATTCTATCACCTCCTGCCTCGACCAGCTTTCCCTGTTGTTTCGGATCATGCAGCGCTTTGTGCCTCCATTTTTCCCTAAGCCCAAGCCTGGTAAAGGGGGCTAAGATAACCTAGAGTCCCTTCCCAGAGAGCACCTCCATCCCTAGGCTGTGATTCCTACAGTAGTTGCTAGT
>NW_006475493.1:0-318 GCF_000325575.1 Pteropus alecto | reverse complement strand
GAGATCTATCACCTGGGCTGGAAGAAGCTTAAACACGGCATGACCCAACACTATAGCTTAGACTCCCCTGAATTTAGGATGGGGCCCTCAAAGCCCGGGAGAGTGAGCCCACTGCCCTCTTCCCACTAGGCCCCGGCCATCAGTACTGTGGGGTGCCCGCCTTACTGCACTCGGTCAGGCACCACCCACAGTCATTACCGGGACCCCTCTTCCAGCAGTAGACTTCAGTGTCACAGCCCTAGCCAAAGCACAGGGCAAGGGCCACCCTGACAAACTCTATGACAGCAGAACTGGGCCACCCAGGAGGCCGAGCAGCAG
>NW_006475492.1:0-318 GCF_000325575.1 Pteropus alecto | reverse complement strand
CTCCTACACAGCCATATCCCATTACCACACCTAAGACAATAAATAGGAGTTTCAAATTTCCCCAATTTTTCTTAAAATGGCCTTTTTTTTTCAGTGTGGTTGTTCTTTAATCTTGAATAAACCAAGGCCCACTCACTGCATTGGCCGAGTTGTCTCTATTCTCTCCTAACTTGAGTACTTCTGCTTCCCTCTGTTTTTTATGTCATTTAATCTGGAAGAATTCAGATCACTTGTCTTGTAGATTACCCCTTATTTTGGATCTGTGTGCCAGACTCATTATTAGATTCAGGTCATGACATCATAATATACTTTGGGTTT
>NW_006475491.1:0-318 GCF_000325575.1 Pteropus alecto | reverse complement strand
TCTCGTGGATGAGTGTGCTCCTCAGGGTGAGCACCTGTGGTACGAGGCGGATAGTGCATACGTGGACGAACAGTGCTGGCCGAGGCGATGAGCCGGCGTGGCCGCAGCTGGAGAGGGCGCTAGCTCCGCCGGCCTGTCCGGTGGGCTCAGCCTTGGGGGGTCAGTGCTCTGGGCCTCATCTCACACTTTACCCTGCTCGAGCGCGGGCTGGAGGGTCAGGGTGTCCTGGGCGCGCCCCCTGCAGTCCCGGCTGAGACCGGCATGAAGTCGGCCTTGCCCATCTGAGCACCAAACCACGAGTCCCGTTTCCTCCGCCCG
>NW_006475490.1:0-318 GCF_000325575.1 Pteropus alecto | reverse complement strand
CCTTGTCATCTCAGCCTATTTCCTCTGCAAAACACAGGTGCCTCGGCAGGGGATTCTGAGCCTCCAGCAGGACGATGGGGGTGGGTGCTGGAACATTCTGTGCAGCGCAGAAGCTATAATAATCGCGGCGATGTGCTCAGACTCCCGGAGTGTCTTTTTATGCCCGGACGCTGCTGGCACACTCTAAAGTCACATCTTTGTTTCCTTCTTTGCATAGATACGTCACTGGGTCTTGCTCTTCTAAGGTAGCATCTTCTACTGAACCATCAGTGCAGCTGTGTGTGAGAGGGGTCTCACTGACACATGTGCAGGGGGTAG
>NW_006475489.1:0-318 GCF_000325575.1 Pteropus alecto | reverse complement strand
GAAATGATAAGCCTTCCTGGTTTCCCCGGGGTGCTCGCCCTGCCTTGGCCTGAAAGCAATGTGAGGGAGCATCGACGGGTTCGTGAAACACAAACGGCTCCATGAGAAGCGGGTCGGGGAGTTGGGGGGAGGGGGCGGCATGGGGGACCGTGGGCAGGACTCTAAAGGGAAGCGGGTCACGCAGACCACAGACGTGCTCTGTGTGGGGCTCCAGTCCTGCCCAACAGTGTCGAAATTCATAATGTCCTCAGGATGGAAATCACCACGGCTACAGCTAGTTTTAGTTCCCTCTCTCTGTCACTCAGGAATTCATCTATT
>NW_006475488.1:0-318 GCF_000325575.1 Pteropus alecto | reverse complement strand
AAATTTTTTAAATGGGAGAAGCACAAAGAGAGCTATATAAAGAATGAGTAAAAGACAATGAATGAAAAACTGGTAGAAAGCAGAGAGAGAGAAGATAAATCGCTGACCGATTTGAGGTGACGGTCACCAAAAAGAAGGCACAAAGGACTGTCCCCAATACCACTGAGAAGGTAAAGTGTCCACGGTGATCAGAAAGGCCCTGGAACCCTCTCAGATAAAAATAGGGCTCGCTGCAGGAAAATAAGAACAAAAACAAAATGAAACAAAACAAAACAAAACAGTTAAGAGAGAGACAGAGTAGAGCAGCAGGAAAGGAGA
>NW_006475487.1:0-318 GCF_000325575.1 Pteropus alecto | reverse complement strand
AACTCTAAAACTAACTCTAAACCTAACCTAATTTTGACATTAACGCTAATCCTGATCTAACCCTAAAACTAATGTTAATCCAAACCAGAATTCTAACCATAATGCTCATACTTACTCTAACTCTGAACCTAACCGTGAACTTAAAACTTATCCTATATCCATTTCTACCCCTTACCCTAAATTTTAGACTAAGAGTAACCCTAACCCTAACTCTAAATCTGAAACTAACACTGACCCTAACAGTAACCCTTACCTAAAGCTAACGCTATCCCTAACCCTTACCATAAATCTACCCCTAACCTAACCCTAACCCTAAAA
>NW_006475486.1:0-318 GCF_000325575.1 Pteropus alecto | reverse complement strand
GGATGGGTCTGGGTTACAGTGGCTGGTTACAACATAGCTAAGGTGTCTGTCTGTCTGCTTAACGTGCTCAAGCAATGACTTTCCCAAGTGAAGCATCTCTGAAAGGGGGTGGTGGTGGGGACACAAGTGTGCTGCTGTCACTTATCATACTGCACGACCCCCAGGGTGACTGGAGCTTCTCTGTGCCCAGAACAGGGTTTCACACTGTGTGATGTGCATATGGGTCCCACATTTGAAGGGCTGAGCCTCCTGTCACCTTGCTCGCAGTCTAGGTTTTCCCGAAGTGGAATCTGGACGGATGGCACTTCCATTTAAAAA
>NW_006475485.1:0-317 GCF_000325575.1 Pteropus alecto | reverse complement strand
GCCCAAGAAAGCCAGCCTTTCTGTTGGCGGCTCAGCCAATCAAAAGCAAATCCTCTAGTAACTTTCATGCTTTTGACACTTAAGGCATTTGTGAAATGAGGACAATGGAACCACTGCCACCTTGTTGTCACAAACGCAATTGCATATACCCACTATGTGCCTTCTGCAAAGAAAAAGGTTGAGGGAAGGACATTTTTGGTATTTGGTATAGATGAGGTTTAGGGTAATCATCAGAAAAGGCTTCTCTTCCTTGTACTTCTAATTGTTCCTTTGTTCTTTGTATGGCCTTTAAAGTTAAACCACTACAATAGATTATA
>NW_006475484.1:0-318 GCF_000325575.1 Pteropus alecto | reverse complement strand
ACACACGCACGCACCTAGGTTTCCTTAAACGGATTTTATTTTTCATATAAAGCAGGGAAACATTCACTAGGGCAAACGTCCCAATCAATGACAGTCCCAGTAATCTGAGCCCCTACAAGAAAAGAAGTGTTTCCTCTATATGTTCTCCCTCCAGGCTGTCTGCTGGAAACCTGGACCTGTGGATCCCGGAGCTGGGATTCCCTAGGAGCGGACGTCTGGTCCATGCCTAACCCTGTTTCCCGGACAGGTGGTTTCTGCCGCGCTGTGGGGGGAAGCCGGTCGCCTGGGTGTGCAAGATGCTGCCACGGACGCTTGCAC
>NW_006475483.1:0-318 GCF_000325575.1 Pteropus alecto | reverse complement strand
TTAGGTTTCACCCCTGTCATTGTACATTCTATGCATTTGGACAAATGTATAACGACATGTATTCGTCATTGTGGTATCATACAGAATAGTGTCATGACTCTAAAAATTTTCTGTGCTCTGCTTATTCTTTTAATTTTTAGAAATGTGGCTACCAGAAAAATTTAAATTTCATGTGTGGTTCACATTTGTGGCTTCCATTATATTTCGTTTGGACCAGTGCTGTCCTAGAGGGATTTTGAATCTGAAAGAAAGAAAAGAAAGACAAAGAGAGAGGGGAAGGAGAGAGAGAGAAGAAGGAAGGGAAGAAGAAAGAAAGGG
>NW_006475482.1:0-318 GCF_000325575.1 Pteropus alecto | reverse complement strand
CGCGTTCGAGGGGAAGCGGAGGCACCCAGAGGAGCAGAGAGCAGGGGCTCGAGCAGGCGTCGCGTTGCTCACGGTCGCCAAAGGCGGAGGCGGCCCTCGTGTCCGGATGGACGATGGACAGACAGAAGGGAATCTCGCTGAGCCGTGGAAGGGCTGGAAATCCTGACGCACCGCGCTCGGACCCTGAAGACGTCACACTCGGAGAGTCGAGCCAGCCACAAAGGACACAGACGACGTGACCCCGCTCCTGCGGGGTATCAGAGCCGTATTCAAGGAGACAAAGAGGAGGAGGGCGGGCGCCGGAGGCTGCAGGAGGGG
>NW_006475481.1:0-318 GCF_000325575.1 Pteropus alecto | reverse complement strand
GGAGGGAATTATGAACTATCAGAAGACAGTTTGGAGACCAGGAGTTGAGGACAAAATGAGAACATCATATTAATTTAGGGGGGAAAACTCACTAAGTTTGTGGGTTCAAATGGAGCCTTTGAACTGATATTACTCTTGACTTTGGGGGCAGGGCCTCATGTAGCCAGAAGTCTGTTTGATTCTCCCGCATATCCCGTGGAAGCATGGTGGTAAAAGCTTCCTTGCTCTGTGGAACCTTCTCTCTCCCCAACTCTAGGTCCAAAACAAGAATCAGATAATGTGATACGTTGTAGCGCCTCCCTCAAAATCTTTATGTCT
>NW_006475480.1:0-318 GCF_000325575.1 Pteropus alecto | reverse complement strand
ACCACATGCTTAGGAATCTGAGTCCTTCTTCTGGGAACTGGAGAAGAACCACTCCTACAAATTGGTTGAACCAGTGACTGGGTTTTCTTGGGGCCAAATTTCTGAGAACGGTTAATGCCTCTGGTGGAACAGAAGGGGATTTTAGTAATAAGGCAGGACACTGGGGGGATGAGTGATTCCAAGGAGGCCCTCCCCGTGCCCTGGAGGAGGCAGCGAGTATTTGTGGTGACACCGCCACTGTTCGCACCTTTATTTTGTGTGATGGACCCTTCTCCCCTCACCGTTTTGTACTACAGCCAGACCCGGTCCCCGGAGACA
>NW_006475479.1:0-318 GCF_000325575.1 Pteropus alecto | reverse complement strand
GTCTATGCCTGGGGCCCACAGCGTTTCGGCTGTGCTGACTCTCTTCTTGCTGGGTAAGGTCACCCAAGTTGCGTCCCCAGCATTTCCCTGCCTGGACCCTTTATAGTTCAGGCTGGACAGAGCCTCCTGCCCGCCAGCCTCTGCTGGGGCTGTGGCCTCTCCCCAGGAGCTTGCTTCTCTCCAGTCCTGCCAGGAGCCTCTGGAATCTGCTTTCGGCGTCATCGCGAAGTTGCCAGGCCAGTAAGTAATGGGAAAAAGAGAAAACATCACGAAAAGCAAAAGAACAGTTACAGGGGCTCCCCACAGCCACTCCGGGGG
>NW_006475478.1:0-317 GCF_000325575.1 Pteropus alecto | reverse complement strand
TTTTTTTAAATGCAAATGCTGGCACTGTCCAGAAATTTTTAATAGATTTATTTATAATTGTTTTAAAGTTGAACTACTAAAATAAAAGTTTGGAAGCCTCTGCATGAGGACATGTATGCATGATTAATAGCTCAGATTTCATTAACTTATGATGGAGATGAAAGGGAAGAGACCTCAACTGAGAGTAGAGAATCCCTGAGGACCTTACCCACCTCCCCCCACCAAGGAAGATGGTGTTAAAGGGGATGATGTGGAAGGCTGTGGGGCTTAAGCAAATTGCTTAACCTCCCTATTTCTCCTCTGTGACATAGGGAAAA
>NW_006475477.1:0-317 GCF_000325575.1 Pteropus alecto | reverse complement strand
CAGGGTGCAGCTGAATCTACAGTGCCAGCAGCACTTCATTAGGTTGCCGCTCAATCTTTTCTGCAGCGGCCCCTGCTGCGAGGAGATCAAACCACATTTGCCTTCAGCTCACTTTCACAGCTAATGGGCTGGGTGCTGCGCCACCCCACTTTTCAGCCACGGCTCCATCCGAGCATTGGCCAGTTTGGGAATGCAGTGGGGGTTGCAGCCCGCACTGGGGGAGAACGCTCTTTGCAGTTCACTTCCACATCCCCCAACCTAGCTGTGGCATATGTTACCTCATGGATCCGCCTATCCACGTAAGGGGCCAGCAGTGC
>NW_006475476.1:0-317 GCF_000325575.1 Pteropus alecto | reverse complement strand
AAAGACTAACAGCCACACTGTTACAGAAGGAAAGTTCTCTGCACATCACAGCCACTAAACCTGAAGATTCAGCCACTTACCTCTGTGCTGTGGAGACACAGTGCTCCCCACACCTGCAGCCTGTACCAAAACCCTGCAGCTGGGGCTGTGGAATAAGAGCATCACTTTCGTTTTTCCTCCTCGAAGAAGTATTTTACTTAGCACCCAAAACTTCTTTCTAAGTGGTCCTACAGAGAATGACCCCATGGCCACTTCAGCTTCTTTGCTGTCTTCAATTCTCTTTTCTTTCCCCCTTGCTCTACTTAGGAAATGCTTTT
>NW_006475475.1:0-317 GCF_000325575.1 Pteropus alecto | reverse complement strand
GAAAGAGTGAAAGGGTGAAGTGCTAATCCTGATCCCACCATCATCTGGATGTTGGCACCTGAAAAGGAGAGAAATGGGTGGATTGGAAGGAGAGAATGGGCAAAAGGGCTACTGATAACATAATAATGAAAATTAATAGATCACCATGCACTTTAGCACAGAGGTTCTCAGGCTTTACTGGCCATTAGAGCCACCTGTGGAGCTTTTAGAACTCTCAATGCCCAGGCCACATCCCAGACCATAAATACATCAGCCTCTGGGGCAGGATCTAGACATCCCAGGCGTTGGAAACAGTGCAAGCACTTTGCTACTGTGGC
>NW_006475474.1:0-318 GCF_000325575.1 Pteropus alecto | reverse complement strand
AGGGGTGAGGGCTTCGTGAAGACGGAGCCTGGGGAGACGCCTTAGAAGGCCTGGCCGGGGCCCACGTCAGCCCGCGCGTGGCTCACAGCGCCCCGCGGACCCCGGCTGCACGGAGGAGCCCGGGGACGCGTCTGAGCGGGGAGGGGACGCCCGCCTTGGTTCCCCTCCCAAACAGCTGGGAGACAGGTATTTCCCACCGAAAGGGGGCAGGGGAGACACTCCGCCCTTCTCCCGGGACCCCCCACCCCTCGTGCCCTCGGGAGGGGGCCTCCCCCGGGGCTGGGGGCTGCGCCGCGCTCACTCACCCGTGTGGAGCTG
>NW_006475473.1:0-317 GCF_000325575.1 Pteropus alecto | reverse complement strand
GTGTAAGAGAGAGAGTGTGCACCACACTCACCCAGGATGAGGCTACAGGTGCTTTGAGGTGGCCCCAGGGGCATGGCTACTTGTATTTAAGTGCAACAAAAATATAAAGGCATTTTTTTTAAAGAAGCAAAGAGCTCTCCAGGTGAATAACTGTATTATTAGTTTCAGAGGACAGGTGTGCTTTGCCTCTGAGGTCACCTTTCCAGGTCTTTCCATAAAGAGCCGGAGGGGTCAGAGTGCAGCCCCAGCTATGGCCACCCCGGAGGCCTGGCTGCTGGTGGCAGACACAGCTCGTGTTCCAGGGCCACAGCCCTAGA
>NW_006475472.1:0-317 GCF_000325575.1 Pteropus alecto | reverse complement strand
TTTACTTCGGTTATCCTGGACAGCCTTCATACTAGCGCAGAGACAGGGACAGTCAGTCCAATTTTGTAGGTGAGGGGACAGGGGCTCAAAACCAGGCACCAGGGGCAAACCTGGTGGCACAGCAGCTTCCCCGAGCACATCTGCAGGATCCACCAGGGTGGCACTAGACATCTGCAGGATGTGCTCGGGGAAGCTGCTGTGCCACTGGGTTTACAACGGGACTACATCAAACTAAAAAGCCTGCAGAGGTGGTGCCTTTTAAACAGCTGAGGTCGCACAGAAAGATGTTAGAGGAAGCTGTGTTAAAGCAGGTTTCA
>NW_006475471.1:0-317 GCF_000325575.1 Pteropus alecto | reverse complement strand
GTTTTAGGATTTGTTTTTTGTTTTGTTTCGTTTTCGTATTTTGGAATCCTGAAATCTCAAATATTTCATTGTCTCATGAAAACTCAGCGATAGGCTCTCTTTTATGCATTTAATGGATAAAATAGTCTTATTCCAAATAAAATTGTCTCAGGGAAACCAAAGTAGCTTAGTTAGATAGTAGTTCAGCTCTGCCCACTCTCTCATTCTATTTCTCTGTCTAGTGGTCACTTTTACTTGTCTAAAAATCTTTTTCCCCTCACTCTCCCCTGCGGCCTCCCATCTACACTCTCCCATCCATTTTCCAGTTCAGACAGAGC
>NW_006475470.1:0-317 GCF_000325575.1 Pteropus alecto | reverse complement strand
TAATCATAAGAAAGATGCAAATAAAAACCACAATGAGATATTACCTCACACCTGCCAGAATGGCTATTATCAATAAGTTAACACAAACTAAGTGTTGGTAAGGATGTGGATAAAAAGGGAAGCCTCGTATACTGAAAATCGTTGCGGTCATTAAGGAAAACAGTGTGGAGGTTGCTCACAAAAATTTAAAATAGAAGCACCATATGACCCAGCAATTCCACATCTGGGTACTTATTCGAAGAAATAAAATACACTAATTCAAAAAGATATACGTGTTCCTATATTCATTGTGGCATTATTTACAAAAGCCAAGATAT
>NW_006475469.1:0-317 GCF_000325575.1 Pteropus alecto | reverse complement strand
TTCTCCCAGAAATCAAACCTCAGTAGACATCAGAGAGCCAGTTTCTGAGCTATGTGGTACATTTATATGAATCTTTGTAATGGAGAACTCTGGATCTGTTCACTTTCTGTTTTTGAGTGACAATCTCTATCCTTCCTCTGTTGGTGTCCTTCAACTTAATGCTGTTAGATTTTTCCCTGCCTGCTATGTCAGAATGTTGATCTAGCCCTGTTTCTAGGATCTTGTAGATCCATGAGATTTCTCAAGGCTGTGTGTGTAGGTGGAGGGTGGGTAAGGGTGGGAGGGAGGTGGATGTTGATTTTTTAATTTAAAGTTTT
>NW_006475468.1:0-317 GCF_000325575.1 Pteropus alecto | reverse complement strand
ATACAGAGAGGACTATTGGCTGTCTGAGTTTTGCCTTGACAAATGCTGAGAATGGATCTCACCCTCTGGCTAGTGGAATGGACATTTGGGAAGAGAGGGAAGGAGGCTTTGAGAATCCTCTGACAGTGGCCTGCAATATGGGTCCAAGGATTTGTCTATTGAAAGGTCCTTCTGAAAGGAGAGGGGACTCTGTCCCAAGACCCTACAATGTTTAGAAGGAGACTAGAAGTCTGTACAATAGAAATAAACTTTGGTGAAAGTAGGACGAGCAGGGAAGACGTGCACATTCAGGCCGAGTGCAGCCACTGCCCATTTGT
>NW_006475467.1:0-317 GCF_000325575.1 Pteropus alecto | reverse complement strand
CACACACAGAGGCACATGTACACACTTCACAGAGGAAGACACAGGAATGAAGCACAGTTTGTGTTTCTGCCTCAGATGCCACAAAGTTAATTTTAGTTGGAAAACTTCTTGACAGACTTCCAGGAAAATACCACCCAAACTGTGAATCTTCCGTTAACATCTGTCTGCCATTTTCTCAGTGACACCCAAAGCCGGTCTCTAAGTTCAGCTCCTCAAAGCTTCCTCTGAATTTAGTCACCTGGATGAGGCTCATGATAACACAAAAGCAGCTGTTACTAAGAGAAATTGTCATAAGTTTGGTGGTGGTGATAGTAAGA
>NW_006475466.1:0-317 GCF_000325575.1 Pteropus alecto | reverse complement strand
GGGTTGGGACAAAGAAATGAGCTGAGTTAAGGCCACACCTAGTAGAGAGTGGGCCTGCAGGTGGATCTTCCGGGCCTGCTCTATGATGTCCCTCCCTGATGTCTCCCCAGGCATTCTTTTCAGAGCAAGGCCTTGAGCTGGCGACTCCTGCCCTGTCACCCACTCACCAGCCCAACCTCCCCTGGGGCCCCAACAGACAGGCCCAAGGCACCCAGGCCCCAGGGAACTCAAATCGCCTTGGACAAGTCAGGGCCATCAAGGCTGTGTCTTAAGTAAGTGATCAGCCTCTGTCATGAGCCAGCGAGCCAGGCTGGGCT
>NW_006475465.1:0-317 GCF_000325575.1 Pteropus alecto | reverse complement strand
GCTGGAATATCTAGGAGCTGGAGCTTTAAACAGAAACATAAAGGCAATTTTCCCTGCTGGGATCTATAAATGCCAAAAATTTTTTCAGCAATCACGAACCTCACGCGCCCGACCCAATCACAGGCGAGGTGCACCCTGCACGCCTTTGTTCTCTGCAAAGAACGCTGAACCCAGTGCTCTGTGGGTATGGCATGTAATTCTTGTTGCCTCTACTTGGCAACTATCCACTGGAGCCCACCAAATAAAACGCCCAATATTTACTTTCCTAAAGTCCCAGATCCAAAGAAATAACCCAGAAGATGATCCCAAAGACAGAT
>NW_006475464.1:0-317 GCF_000325575.1 Pteropus alecto | reverse complement strand
AAGAGATTCGACCTATCAATGAGCAAACTCCTAGGGTAGTTTTTAATTCCACATTCTCTTACTACCTACATAAATAAAAATAAACTTTAATGTTAGCTTTTACAAGCAACTCGCAACATTTTTCATTAGAATATTTACATGTCTAAAAGACCTGGGAACGTTATAAGTAATCCCTGTCATCCTTGTTTTGCTGTGCGGATAATTTCTGTATAACACATTTAATAAGACTATTCAACAACATTTATTCACTTTTTAAAAAAATCAGTATTGTATAATTTTACTTTTCCAATGTTTCCATCTGTAGCATTACTGGGTCA
>NW_006475463.1:0-317 GCF_000325575.1 Pteropus alecto | reverse complement strand
GAAGACCCATGGCTCCTGTAAGGTTTTATTGTAGTGAATCTGCAGTGTTCCAGTATTTGTTTTTCAGTTCCTTTCATAATAATTATGTTTGTTAGACGCTGTCACATTTCGGGGCTCATCTGTATTAATTTGATCATATTTCCTCCCTTTAGATTTCATAATGACTGTTACATTTATAGATTTTTAAGCTTATGGGTCATAATAAGTAAGTTTAATGTGTAAACCCTGTATAAATCCAGTTTCAGACACTCAACAATATAGACACACTCACAGGAACAGAGATTAGAATGGTGCTGCCAGAGGCCGGGGATGGGAGA
>NW_006475462.1:0-317 GCF_000325575.1 Pteropus alecto | reverse complement strand
CACAAAGCAAATCCTCTACTTGAGAACAATCCAAAGACAACAATCAAATGCTGGCCCTTACCTTCCACACGCCAGAAGTATCACACATTCACTCTCACACCATAGTACCTTTACTTACTCACCTTTACTCCTGGATACTCCTCACTGTTGTGATCTCAGAGATGCCGCTCACTCCTTGGCTCTTGAGATTTGGATTAGGACAAAAATAAAAAAATAAAAAAAGGAGTGCAGGGAATTTACTCAATCGCTCTGATCCTCTTAGCATTCCAAATTAATCACTGTCCTATCCCAAACTCTCAGGACATTGCCACACAACC
>NW_006475461.1:0-317 GCF_000325575.1 Pteropus alecto | reverse complement strand
CCATGGAGCAAGATTCGCCTCTGTGGGCCTCTGGTACTTGCTGAGACCATCTTTTGTGTGTGCCATTGTGGAGCTAGTTGGTTGGTCCTCTGGTGTGGTCTGAAGCCAGTCACCAGATGCGTTGGTTCTCAGGCTTCTTGGGAGGGGCTCTGTTGCAGGCCAATTTCAGTCTCCTCCTATGCCTGGCCTGGGGCCACCTGATAGGAGCTACAAATCGATTTGTGGTAGGTAGCTCCCTGTGCTGGGTCCAGAGGCACATGGAAAGGCTAAGCTGCGACCCAAAGCCAGCTGCCACCTGCATTTGGCCTAGGGCCACT
>NW_006475460.1:0-317 GCF_000325575.1 Pteropus alecto | reverse complement strand
AGGGCCTTATTATTCCTTGCACTAGTCCCTGTAACGCTCCCACTTTACTTGTGAGAAAGCCAAAGGGACAAGGACGTAGGTGTGTCCAGAACCTCAAAGCAATAAACAACTTTGTTATCCCTCGACACCCTCTAGTTTCTAACCCTTATATGCTGCTGGCATCTATTCCTACTGGAAGTAAATTTATTCTGTAACTGACTTACACAGTGAATTCTTTACCATTCCAGTTGATGAAGCCAGCCAATACCTTTTTCCCTTCACTTGGAAAGGAAATTATCTGTACAGTAATGCCTCAGGGTTTTACTGAAAGCCCTTCT
>NW_006475459.1:0-317 GCF_000325575.1 Pteropus alecto | reverse complement strand
GATCTCGGAAGTGAAGCAGGGTCGGGCCTGCTTAGTACTTGTGTGGGAGACCACCTAGGAAGACCAGGTGTTCTACGTGAAACCTGTGAAAACAGGGTGACGGAATTAAGGCTTATTCTCAAGGTTCACATTTAATAAAGTAATGCTTTTAACCAGAAAATGCAGCAGTAAGGTTGTGCCCTTCATGAAATAATTACCGGATTTATAAAAATATTAATTTGTGGTGTAATCTGCTAATAGTGTATATGTCTAATCCTATGTGGAGAAAACTTTACATTTCCAAGCGTGAGGCCCCTTTTCTATCTCGCCTCTCCTCT
>NW_006475458.1:0-317 GCF_000325575.1 Pteropus alecto | reverse complement strand
CATCCATCCATCCAACCATCCATCCATCATCCATCTATCCATGCATCCATCTATCCATCTATCCATGCATCTATCTATCCATCATCCATCCATCCATTTATCATCCATCTATCTATCCATGCATCCATCCATCCACTCAGCAAACAGTTATTGTGTACCTATTATGTGCTACATACCAGTCTAGGTGCTGAGGGTTCCACAGTGAACGAAACAGTCAGTAGTTAATGCCTTGTAAAATCAAGCCCTTAGGTACCACTTAGTTTTCAAGGTGGAAATTCTCCTCAGTCCTGCCAGCCGCACTGGACAGAGGGGAAGGG
>NW_006475457.1:0-317 GCF_000325575.1 Pteropus alecto | reverse complement strand
GTGGCAACAGGGATAGATTTATCGTTTGGATAAAATTAATACAATTTGGTTTATTAATTCTACTTATGTTTAGTGTTATAAACATTAATTCTTGTATGTGGCATCTCCCAGTTATGTAGTAAGTTCATGAACAAAGCTTCTGCTATCATTATGTTCATTTTACAGACTAAACCTAGACCCTTCCAGAAAAAATTATTCTTTCTTGAAAATATTAAAATCATCAGTAGGTAACTGAAACCAAGTCCAAACTCTTGTTGCCCAAAATTGGCCAAGTACATCTTCTCACATAACATAATCCTTGGATGTGCATCTTTTGT
>NW_006475456.1:0-317 GCF_000325575.1 Pteropus alecto | reverse complement strand
AAAAATACTTCTTGGTTACAAGCAAAAGAACTCACGATGGCTTTTTTAAGCAGCAAAGAAATGTATTGGAAGGATAATAAGGAGCCTATAGAATTGACTGGGGGCAGGAGAACCAGGCAAGATGCAAGGAAAGTCAGGCCAGACACCAGAAATCATGGCCGAGGCCTAATTCAAGTGCCATCTTGTACGCTGATACCATTTGACACTTGCTGTCACTGCAACCTTGCTGCTGTCTTCGTCTCTGGATTCTCCATTGAGACTCACTCAACAGAGGCTTACCTGAAAATTAGAGGTAAATATATACTATTGGAAATAAT
>NW_006475455.1:0-319 GCF_000325575.1 Pteropus alecto | reverse complement strand
TTTTTTTAGTTTTCATTTTCAAGGCTTTTATAGTCTTGGTTAAGCTAATTCCTAAATATTTTATTATTTTTGGTGCAATTGTAAATTGAATTGTGTTCTTATTTTCTTTTTCTGATTGTTGGTTGTTAGTGTATAGAAACGCAGCTGATTTTTGCTTGTTGACTTTGTGTCCTGTTCATTGGCTGATTTATTTGTTATTCTAATATTTTTAAAGTGAAATTTTTAGGATTTTCTATATGTAAGATTATATAATCTGCAAACAGATAATTTTACTTCTTTTCCAGATTAGATGCATGTATGTATGTATGTATGTATGTAT
>NW_006475454.1:0-317 GCF_000325575.1 Pteropus alecto | reverse complement strand
TGTTCTCTGATTTCTTTTTAAAACATCGGACATTCTTGGCAAGATGTACGGGTGTGGGTGTTGGGCAGGAGAAGCGCTCAGTGAGTCTGGAATATCGAGCTGTGCCCAAGGGGAGAGAAATGCTCAGAGACCAGTCGGCAGATCTCAGGAGCAATGAGAAGCCAGTTGCAAGAGGCACCCACCTTCGAGAAGTCAAATTTGAGGTATCTTGACCTTCTAATAGAATAACGAATGAAACGGATCGTGACAAATTGAAGAAATAAAAATTCATGAATCCATGCTGATACACACACAAGTTGAAAAATAGAGAGAAAAAA
>NW_006475453.1:0-315 GCF_000325575.1 Pteropus alecto | reverse complement strand
ATGTGCTGTCTACAAGAAATTTATTTCAAATATAATGGTATAGGTAGGTTGCAAGTAAAAGGATGGATAAAGATATCCCATGCAAACATTAATCAAAAGACAGCAGAGTAACTATATTAGTATCAGATAAAGTAGACTTCTGAGCAAAGGAAATGATCAGAGACAGAGAGGGACTTTATATAATGATAAAATTAATCTTACCAAAAAAGACAGCATTTGGAACTGTGCATGCACCAGTCAACAAAGCTGCAAAATATGTGAAGGAAAACCTGATGAAACTAAGGGAAAAAAGACACATTAACAATTACAATGGGA
>NW_006475452.1:0-317 GCF_000325575.1 Pteropus alecto | reverse complement strand
ACCAGTAGAATGGCTAACATTCAAAACAGACAACACCAAATGCTGACAAGGGTTTGTGAATTCTCTCTGTTGCGGTGATAGTACTAAATTTATAGCCACTTTAAAAGATAGATTGACAATTCCTTTCAGTAAACATATTCTTACCACATGATCCAGCAATCACACTCCTTGGTATTTATACAAATAAGTTAAAAAATGTCTACACACAAACATTTATAGCTATATTTGTAATTCCCAAACCTTGGAAGGAACCTAGATGTCCTGCAATAGGTGAATGAATAAACAAACTGTGGCACATTCATCAATAAAATATTATT
>NW_006475451.1:0-317 GCF_000325575.1 Pteropus alecto | reverse complement strand
GTGAGTGATCTGCACATAAGAGCTTCCAGAGGTCAGAACTGTGAGAGTTAGGGGGAAGATTTTGAGGAACAAAAAAGCTGCCTCTCGTAACTGGAGCTCCCTGCTGGAGGAGGGTCAAGGGAAAAGTTGTGGCCAGTTCCTTGAACAGCCCTGTTGAAGGGATCTGTGAGCTCCATGCAACGGCGGAACCCAGGGATCAGAGAGGAAAGCAGAGCAGGAACTAACTGCAGAGTGGCAACAGCTGGTTCTCAGCAGCCATGGTTGTGCAGAGTGAGGCTGAGACATAGAGATAGCACCAACCCTCAACCACCAACCCA
>NW_006475450.1:0-317 GCF_000325575.1 Pteropus alecto | reverse complement strand
TGTGACAGAAACACGGAGCAAACAGCAAGCAAAGTGGCCTGGGATCTAAAAGAACAGATGCACTACAACTAGAGAGAAAAATAACTAATCAACCTGCAACGATAGAAGGTAGGAGGGGACAAAGACATGAGACTGCCAGGTCCCTAGTGGCTGAGTGGGACAGAGGTTGCAGCAGCAGCAGCTGGCAGTTGCAGACACTTCTTAAAGTGGCCGTGTCACCAGCGGACTTTCGTGGTGATAGACTGGCTTGGTCTGAGCACTAGCACCAAGTGGGCTGCTTGTGGGGCACCAGGGACTTACATGAGGACATTGAGTTG
>NW_006475449.1:0-317 GCF_000325575.1 Pteropus alecto | reverse complement strand
ATGACCAGCTCACTACAAAGATGTTAACGGGTAGGAAGCGACACCCAGATAGAGAGATGGTGAGGGCAGGGTCCCAAACAAAGGACCTTCTGGCTCCGTTGGGCGGGCCTGGCCCCGTGGCCCAGATGTGACCTGGGGCTTCATTCGATTCATCACATCGATGGGACAGGTCATGTCACTGGTCCCACCCCCTTCTCTGTCTCGGGTCTCAGGTGGTGGGGGGTGGCGTTTCATCTCTGGTTCTTCTGGCAACGGGAGCAGTCCACCTTCCCGCTGCCTCCCAGAGCCGCTTGTCAGCATAACAAGCCACCTTTGTC
>NW_006475448.1:0-317 GCF_000325575.1 Pteropus alecto | reverse complement strand
CTTCAATGCAAGCAGGGATGAAGAAACCAATTCTCAGGGAAGGCCCAGGGAAAAAGCTTCCCGAGTACGCTCTTTCACGCTGGGGGCCAGGCTTGCGAAGATCTAGAGGATCTGGAAGTCACTGCAGCACTAGAGGATCTGGGAGTCACTGCCCTGCCTCTTCCTGGACAATCAGTTCTTGGCAAGATACCAGGCTAACGGCAGGGCAGCCGGCCATTTGGGTTCCCGTTCCCTCTCTGTCCTGACTGTCCGGTTCAATTACATTTATGCTTTCGCTCCAAATCTCTGGGCTGACAAATAGGGGACCAGGAGCCACT
>NW_006475447.1:0-317 GCF_000325575.1 Pteropus alecto | reverse complement strand
ATTAAAAGAGGCCTACATTATATTAATATGTTGTTTGGAATTAGTCTATTCTAATGGTTCCTAATTCGTTTTAATACCATTTACCTGCTACACGTGACTTCTGGGTCGGCCGCAGACGGTTAACTGTGGAACTTGAACTAGTCCTTCCAGCTGCCAGGAGCCTCCTCGTAACCTCATCCCGTTGATGCTTTGCCTTGATCGGTTTACTCTCTCCGCTGGCCTTGACGTTCTCTTCTTGAAATGTCCCTGCCACTCTGCGAATATCAAAAAATAAAACCTCCCTTACCAGCAAAGGAAGGAAATCTGACTCTGGTGGC
>NW_006475446.1:0-317 GCF_000325575.1 Pteropus alecto | reverse complement strand
TTTTTTTTTCACCGTCTCAAGGGATCAAGATAACAGGAAAAGAACATCCCCCCAGAGAGCTGTGGCTGCCCACACTCGGGCAGCAAGCTCTTCTCCCCGGCCTCACCCAGCAGTGCCTGATGGAGTGGAATGGCCCGGTAGGGTCAGACTCTACTCTTGCTCTTCAATCTGATGAGCTGACACGGGCTGGAGGCTCCTCATGGGCCTGGCACAATGCCAGTCCTTTCACGTGCATCATTAACCCACGATGATGGGCAATATCCCCAAGAGGTAGGTACTGTTATATCCCCATTCCCCAGTAAGGAAATCAAGTACAG
>NW_006475445.1:0-317 GCF_000325575.1 Pteropus alecto | reverse complement strand
ACATGGTCCCGCCCAATGGCAAGGGAGCGGGAAAGAACAGGGCTTCTGAGTGCGAGAAAAGAGACCAGCATCTCTGTGCGATGTCTAACATTCCTTCATAACCGCAAAGACGACACTGTGGTCTGTAGAAGCGCATTTCAGAGACTTGCTTTATACGGGACAGGGCCACCCCTAAAGCATCCCCGAGTTACCCCCAGTCTGTGCTCTCACCTCCTCGCTTTGTAGGTTTTCTCCTTAAGCGGTTGAGAAGTAGCATATCTAGTGGTCAATACTTTGGAACTGGGCCGACCTGGGTTCAGGCTCTGCCTTTGTGTTAT
>NW_006475444.1:0-317 GCF_000325575.1 Pteropus alecto | reverse complement strand
TTGGCTTTCTGGCGTCTCTTTTTATAAGGACACGAATCCTATTGAATCAGGGCCCCACCCTTAAGAACTCACTTAACCTTAATTACTTCCTTATAGGCCCCGTCTCCAAATACAGTCACAGTGGGGCTGGCACTTCTACGATTCAGTCCTTAGCAGAATCCTACTTCTTCTCTCAGGAGCCTAACTATGCCAACCTGACAGATGCAGAAACTAAGTCATTGGTGGTCAGATGCTTGCTCCGTGCCTTCGGTTGGAGTCCCCAGAAACAAACTCTGCAATGAGGACTTCTGGGTAAGCGATGCATTGAAGACGTGCTC
>NW_006475443.1:0-317 GCF_000325575.1 Pteropus alecto | reverse complement strand
ATATTGTGACAATTTCCCATAGTAATAAATGTTCTCCTGAAACATGATATTTAAGTTATATACAAGTCTTTATATGAATACTTTATTAATTAAGCAAACTTTATTAATGGATATTTATATTGTTTTATTATGATTGTGTTATGATAAATTTTAATATTAAGCATACTAAATTAAACTCCCTGAATTCAGAATTAGGTTGCATGTATTTTAATAAGCTTTCTAAGAGCCTCATCCCAATAAATTAGAGACCACTGCTGCTGGTCATCAATCTGGAAAATTTAAGAGCTATTTGGTTAATGCAGGATTCAGTGTCTCTG
>NW_006475442.1:0-317 GCF_000325575.1 Pteropus alecto | reverse complement strand
CACACACTATGAACTATTGGATGTAAAAATATTCCGAATTTACAAGCCTATTAGGAATCATTTTATCTTAAAATTCAGAACCATAGCTGAGACCAAAAAGAAAAAAGTTCAAATAAACCAATAAATAAATGTATATTTTAAGCCCGAAACTGTTTTGTTTACAGAGCAGCAATAATTGATAAATTTGTAAAATATATAAGTAAATAAACAAAGAAATATGAGCCAAAGGCAACAGCAAAAGACTAGATCTTGGGTATGCAATTTACGAAGATTTTGAAAGGTTACATTGACTGTAGTGACTCATATCACGTAGGCAG
>NW_006475441.1:0-317 GCF_000325575.1 Pteropus alecto | reverse complement strand
CAGTGCTAGCATCGCTGCCTCAGCTCCACCTCAGACCACCAGTCCCTAGTGCCAAAAAGGTTGGGACTGCTGCCTTAGATGATCACTCATATCCACTACACTGGGACATCACTCCAAGATAATATGGCAACTTAGAGGTAGCACATACTGTTATTGCGGAAACACTGGTACCAAACTCTGAGCAACAAATCCCACCAAAAGTGAGGAGTCCGCCATTTCAATGAAGTTACTTAGGGTCTGTGTTCTGTGGTATGTGAGGATACACCCTCTACGGGGAAAGGCAAATTCCTTAATTTGAATCACTTACTCAAAGAATG
>NW_006475440.1:0-317 GCF_000325575.1 Pteropus alecto | reverse complement strand
GGGGAAAAAAATCTGAAGAGCATATTCTATGTTTCTGGTGAGAAAGTTTACTGTTTGCCATCTTTTATATTAGAGCTTTCTAATAATGTTATTTCTGACTATTGTCCTTTAAACTTAATCCCATGTAAAGCATTTTACTTTATTATATTTCTCTAAATATAATTCATTATAATATTGATTTCAGACCAGTACCCTTGTCCTTTTACTTCAGACTTTTATTTATTTATTTACTTATATATTTTAAACTAAATTTATTGGGATGACATTAGTTAAAATTATATAGGTTCAAGTGTACAGTTCAATAATACATCATATGT
>NW_006475439.1:0-317 GCF_000325575.1 Pteropus alecto | reverse complement strand
CAAGTAACTATGTTTCTGCCTGGTCTCGACGTCTGTTGTTTTATAGACCCAACGTTTTTAACTTCGTGCCGTGAATACTGCATATATATGTGTGCGCACGCACACACATGCACACACACGTTCTTGTGTACATCTGGCTCGGTAGATCATAAAACGCGCCTCTTCAGGGAACAAAAAGATCCGTCAGCACAAAAATGTCTTCGTGTGGCTTTCGAGACCACTAATTGATTCTGCTGCCTGGATTTCCACTTGCCAGGCATTCCCGAGGCTCGGGACGGGCTCACAAACGCTCTGGCACCAGCTGTCTTAAGCCTAGA
>NW_006475438.1:0-317 GCF_000325575.1 Pteropus alecto | reverse complement strand
AAATGTCATTTTGCAAATTAAATATATACAGATATCCTTTTTTCTAGGGAAGTAGCTGCAGACATTATTTATTTATTTATTCACTTAATTAATTTTTAAAATTAAGTTTATTGGGATAACGTTGATTAATACATGGTATAATATTCAGATGTGCATTATAATTTGATATCTATGTATTCTATTGTGTGAATACTACCAAAAGTCCTGTTTCCTTCAGCTACCATATATTTGATAGCCTTTACTCACTTCAGCCTCCCCAATCCCAGTATATTACCCTCTTTAACACATATACCTCTTCCTCCTCCCTCACCTCCTGC
>NW_006475437.1:0-317 GCF_000325575.1 Pteropus alecto | reverse complement strand
CCAGGCTGACCTGCACCAGGTTGCACCAAACCACGTGGAGCCATTCCAGGCTGCACTAAACCAGGCTGGCCTGTACCAGGTTGGACCAAACCACGCTGAGCCATTCTAGGCTGTACTAAACCAGGCTGAACTGCACCAGGTCGAACCAAACCACGCGGCGCCATTCCAGGCTGTACTAAACCAGGCTGAACTGCACCAGGATGCACCAAACCACGCGGAGCCATTCCAGGCTGCAACAAACCAGGCTGAACTGCACCAGGTTGCATCAAACCACGCTGATCTACTCCAGGCTGCACTAAACCAGGCTGAAGTGCACC
>NW_006475436.1:0-317 GCF_000325575.1 Pteropus alecto | reverse complement strand
ATTTATCCTAGGATTGTGTTACCAGACTAAAGGGAATCATTTGCCTGTGTGCCTTAAAGCCGAAAGAGACATGAACTGGAGTTTGCAACAAAGAAAGTAAAGGTTTATTTAAGGAAATGGCGCTAAGCTTGGAGACACTGGTGAGCTAGTACTCATAGAACTGGTTCTCTGATGGCCGGCCTCTAGGAGATAGGTTATATAGAGGAAGAATCATTAGTCATGGTAGCTAAGGGAGTTGTGGTCATGGGCTCTCCTGATTGCTCAGCGCTAGGGTAGGAGGCAATTTGATCATTGCATCAGGTCCTGATGTCAGTCAT
>NW_006475435.1:0-317 GCF_000325575.1 Pteropus alecto | reverse complement strand
TTTTTTTTCCAGGGCTTTCCAGGCATACTTTAATTGGTTATGCCCACCCTCCCCGCTTTTAAGGCAGATGTAAACAGCAAGTAGATGGCAGATGGTAATGTAAATCTATACCTCAGGAGAGTTCTAAATAACAGCCACATATGCGCAGGGTTGAAGTTATAGACACTTGGCCTACAGCGAGTGCTCCCAGTGAGTGTGCAAGGAGCCACTGTGTCCATGACATGATTTGTAGGTCTAAGGGCCCTCTGATGTGTGGCTGAATTGGCTTCTGGCTTCACACCTGATTATGCCTAATGGTAACTAGCTTCAAATGAATA
>NW_006475434.1:0-317 GCF_000325575.1 Pteropus alecto | reverse complement strand
CCCCACTGTGAAACTGACCAGTGCAGTGCCTGCCCTACAACACTGCGTTTATTCAATAAATGTTAGTGTCTCTTTAAAACTAAGAATAATCCCTGAAATTTGAGTAGAACTTTACAGTTTGAAGGGACTTTTCCATACTCTCTTAATTTAGTATCTCCACTAAATAAGAAGGGTGTTATGATCTATACTGCTCAGTTGATTATAGGTGTTCAATAAACAAGTGTCTATTACATGTGCCTAACATGTGCCTTGCACTATTTTCTAGGTACTCAAATTGACACTGAGAAAATCTTCTAAGGGGGAGATTCAGGACCTCA
>NW_006475433.1:0-317 GCF_000325575.1 Pteropus alecto | reverse complement strand
AATTTAAAACATCTAGAAAGCAAACTTCCTCCTTCATCTTATCCATATCTCATCTGCCTTTAACATGCCTAATTAAGTCCCAGCCATGCTATGACATATTCTCTGAGAAATCTAGTCTATGTTATTGCCTCTTGAGCCCCAGGAATTTATTCTTTACACAATCAGATACTTTTCACATGACAGTCTTTTCTCTAATATCATGTAGTATTTAATATTTAGCATTTGCTGCTGTACACGAACCTATCTTAGGCTTTGATTCTTTCCTATATGTATCTCATGTCTCTATTATAAGACTACATTAATATTATGAATAATAA
>NW_006475432.1:0-317 GCF_000325575.1 Pteropus alecto | reverse complement strand
AGAGAGAGAAGAAACCATCTCAACAAAAACATAAAAAATGTGACTTTAAATGTATAAAAATGGTTGCCAGTCTTAGTCATGCCATACCATGTGTAGATCACACTGCATTTGAAGAGGACTGTCCAAATTTTAGCCACCAAACTGACAAACTGCAGTCTCCCGCTTATTTTTGTAATCATAATGCTTAGCATAATGGCTGTCACTGTAAAGATATTCGATAAAAACTAATTGTGAGAGAGGTGAGGAGGCATCTGAAAGTAAAATTAGATGCAAAGGAAAGGGCTGCAGAAATAACCGACTCAGCTAGTTAAAACTGC
>NW_006475431.1:0-317 GCF_000325575.1 Pteropus alecto | reverse complement strand
TGAATTTTAAAAAGGATTGGAGACAGCCTAATGGAACACGCACTGTTGTGCAGTGAAGAATGTGTCTGGTCTCGGTCCCTGGGTCCTGGGAGATGCCCTCTCACTCCCAGGAATCTCCCGAGAGAGGGGAGGCCCTTCGTCATTCACGACTGCCTTGCAGCACCCGATTTACATGAACGAGGTTACTCAGAATGGGGTTAGGCCACTGGAAAGCCCAGCCCGGGATCAGAGTCGGGCCAGGCCGTGAGCCCGCCCCACCTCCGGGAGGGACGGCGGAGCTCAAGGCCGAGTTCAATCATGCGGCCAGTGAGCGCACT
>NW_006475430.1:0-317 GCF_000325575.1 Pteropus alecto | reverse complement strand
CCTCGGATCTGCACGGCCCCCGGGACAAGGCATCCACATGGGGCCCCAGACCCCGTCCCACGCTCCATGGGAACCTTAGCGTCAGCAGTACCCTTGCCCCCCCTTCCTTCAGTGACCCCAGGGCTCCGGGGGAGCCGTGTGGGGCTCTTTGGAGAGCTGGTCCGCCCGGGAGGGTGCAGAGAACCACCGGGTCTGGGCGGAGCCTGTCCCTCTCCCCGGGGACCTTGCATTTGAGTGAAACGCTCACTTGATGGAGATTTGCCGCCTCAAAGTGGGGTGCGGAAGGCATGGCAGCCGCGGTGATCCATGTTCTCATT
>NW_006475429.1:0-317 GCF_000325575.1 Pteropus alecto | reverse complement strand
AGCTTATTTTATACATTAGAATCAAAGGAGAAGATATAAGAAAGGTTAAATGAAATCTGTTGGTGGGCAATTAAGAGGGCTGGAGAAAGCAAAGCAGGAAATCTTTAGGATAGGATAAAAAGCAAAACAGAGAGAGACATACTTCTTTTACACTGGTGTTAAGGATAGTTAATATTTACAATACAGAGATGGTATGCACGCAACAAGAAAACAATGAGGGGTTCTGTGGGCTTGTGCTTTGGTGGTCTTATGCTCTGGTGCCGAGGATTGTGCTTTTAAAGGATAGAAAAGAAAATTACTCTGACATTTCAAAGGTA
>NW_006475428.1:0-317 GCF_000325575.1 Pteropus alecto | reverse complement strand
GTACCTGTGCTCAAATAGCAGCTGGACACAAACCCAATGGATGACCTTGGCAAGGTATTCAACCACTCTGAGCCTCAGTCTTCTCAGCTATGAAATGAGAGTACGATAGTGCCTACGCTATTGGATTATTTATTAGGATAAAGTTAGACGAGTATGAGTCACTTAGACGTGATGCCTGGAACATCATGGTGCTCAATAAATACCATTGCTGCAATTTTTATTATTCATATAATTTAGACATAAGTTTGAAATAGAGATAGCCAAAATAACAATGGCTTATACAAGATGAGAGTTTATTTCTCTCTCACGATAACATT
>NW_006475427.1:0-317 GCF_000325575.1 Pteropus alecto | reverse complement strand
TCCAGAAAGTGGACCAGCGTCTGCTAAGACCTCGAAGTGAAGTCGCTGGGAGGGGAATGGGTATCGGATGCCTGAGGATGCTCACGACAGCCCGGTGACGTGTGTGAGGACCCCGGGGCCCTGCGGCTCTGCTGCGGAGTTCGGGCGTCAGGTAACGTGACTCGGGCTCGGAGCAAACAGCACTTGGAACACGGGCACCTGAGGAGACGATGGAGCCACCACCGAGGACAGAGCTGCGGAGCAAGACGGGGCCCACGTGCGCTGGGAACATTCCCGCCCGCACACCTGCCCTCGTGCCGGTGCATCGCCCACCTGGA
>NW_006475426.1:0-317 GCF_000325575.1 Pteropus alecto | reverse complement strand
TTCCTAACAGGCCATGGACTGGTACTGGTCCGCGGTCCACAGGTTGGGGACCCCTGATTAAAGCCACCCCAACTGTGGTATTTGTATGACAGCCATAGCACATTAATACACCAGTGTGATATATTTTGGATTATCATGTCTGAAAATAACAATTTTATTGAATAAGGACTTACTAAGTTCTAGAGGTAACAGATTACATCATTACATCTTTAGGTATTATCGGGTATTTTTATTCCTATTTTGCAAATAAGGGAACTGAACTTTGGAGAGGGAAATGACTTACCTCAAGTCAGTCACAGAGCTAGAAAGGGGCAGGG
>NW_006475425.1:0-317 GCF_000325575.1 Pteropus alecto | reverse complement strand
TATTTTAATTTGTGTTTTAGTGGACATTTTTAAATGCCGTTTACTTTTACTTTTTATTTTTAAAAGCTAGGTCTGCTCATTGAAGTTTTCAAGGAGCTGCACCTACCTTGGCAAGACACAGCGTGCTTTGAGCACAAGGGACAACCCTGTAGCTTCCTCAGCATTTACCAAGTTGATTCTGATCCTTCAGATTTGGCTCATTTAGTATTTCGATCCTGTCTGCATTCTATCACGTCCATTGAGGTTGAGCTTATTTCTCTCTCATCTACTATTTATATCTTTTTTTCACTCTTCCATAGGAATCTATGCCTTTTTCT
>NW_006475424.1:0-317 GCF_000325575.1 Pteropus alecto | reverse complement strand
AGGTAGTAAGTGCTCCATAAATGGTAGTTGCTTTTCAGTTTTGGTTTGGAAGACATAAGAACTTGAGCTGGTAGGATCACAGGAGAGGGAAGGCAGGGTTTGGCTCAACACGAGGGGGCACCTACAGCAACAGCATAAAATCACAGGACATTTGTTATCCACACTCAAATAATCCAGTCCCCTTTGCACTTCCCATTCTCTTCCCCAGCCCTTGCAGGTTCCTCCTCCCCCATCTTACCAGCCTCAGTTTCCTTAGTTCCCAGAGAAGAGGCAGCTCTTCCTGGAGGGCCTGCAGGGGACCCGGCGGAGTTGGGGGG
>NW_006475423.1:0-317 GCF_000325575.1 Pteropus alecto | reverse complement strand
GGCGGACTGACATGGCCTGGTCCTCAGTTAAACTCAGAGCGGCCTGCGGAGTCCTGGTGGCCCGGCTTCCTGCGGTGACGCGCGGAAGGGGCCTGGGGGCCACCGACAGTGGCCATTTCCGGCTACCTCAGTGCACGCGTGCATTTTTCCGGCAGGAGGGCCCACTGATCTAGTCAGATTATTAGAAGCGGCAGTGACGGGCAGACCCAGAACAGAAGTAGAGAGGGCGTGGGACGGGGCGCAAGAGGGAGAGGGAAGGGGCAAAGGCGGCCGGGAGGGCGGCCCTAGAGGACCCGCCACGTCGGGCTCCGGCCGCT
>NW_006475422.1:0-317 GCF_000325575.1 Pteropus alecto | reverse complement strand
ACCTGGGGCTCTCTCCTCCCAGGCCGAGGGGTGTGCGGCACACAGAGCCGGCCGGGCACCCGTCCCCAGTGCCAAAGTGAGCGGCCGCTTCTACTGTTCCCGTGACAGCTCTCTGCGTGTGTCTCTTCCTGTCTTCACGGGCACACATTTCTGTTCTCTGAAGTGATGGGCTGTCACTTTTCTCTCAGCTGGTCATATGCTTCAGGAGTCCAGCCCCCTAGCTTTTTTTTTTAAATCTGCTTTACTTTGTTTTGCCAGACGAGACGAGGTCAGGATCTGCGTCCCCAAATAAATTCTTTCACACACAATACGGAGTC
>NW_006475421.1:0-317 GCF_000325575.1 Pteropus alecto | reverse complement strand
ACTTGTTGAAAGACCAGACCATACTCTCTAACTCTTTCCACAACCTGGTGCTGCCCAAATCCACCCCACGACCCCTAGTGATCACCTAAGCTCAGTGAACACTTCCAGCCCACTTCACTGGACACCCTTGTTGCCCCAGCACTGCTCTCACCTAGTTCTGGGCCCCTCCCCTTCTATCTCCTCTAGCAGATGATCCTCTTTGCAGTTCTCCTGCTGCTTCTCTCTGCAGAACAGAAGGACATACAGGTTTTATCCAAAGTGCCCATTGTGTCTCACAAGGATCTCTAAGCAGTACCCTCTTAACTGGTTTCCCTGCT
>NW_006475420.1:0-317 GCF_000325575.1 Pteropus alecto | reverse complement strand
CATCCCAAAGTTCTAACCAAATTAAAGTAGCTTCACAGCTGAATTAGAGTGCATCAATACTGCGTTTCTTTCCGGTGAGGCAGAATGGAAAACAGGAAAAGGTAAGAAACTCACTTCAAGGTCTCAAGGGACATCTGTAAGTTGTAATTGCGCTCCTGCTCGGGCAACTTGGAGAACTCCACCAGACACGGGTGCTGCCTCTTGTTGTCATCACGCACCTGCAACAGGACAGGAAATCAGCATGGGGCAGTCTCCTGGGTCAGCCCCCAGCACTGGTGACCCAACCGTGAGGAGCGAAGTGAAGGCGGAAGCAGGAC
>NW_006475419.1:0-317 GCF_000325575.1 Pteropus alecto | reverse complement strand
CTTGGAGTCAGGGGCTCCCCCAATCTCACCCTCCTACCTAAAGCAGAGTCCTTTAAGCTTTCTGGGGTGGGGTTCTTTGAAGTCTGCTGCTCTGATGAACATCACTGTTTCCCGAAATAAAGGCACATGTGCACATAACTTCAACTCTTGCATGCAATGCCGAGGTGGGAGATTAGGACTTTGACTCTCCATTTACATCGGGGTGTGGGAGTGGGTGGAGGTCAGGACTGATGTCCATGATGGGAGTCACAGGTGTCCTGTATGGTTTCCGGCTGGCATTTGTTTGTTTTCCTACAGTGTGGAGGAGTTTGTACTGA
>NW_006475418.1:0-317 GCF_000325575.1 Pteropus alecto | reverse complement strand
AATAAGACAGCCAGGTTGAATCATCAAGCTAATAATGGAATCACTTATGAGATGTTAGCAGGGGAAGGACAATATCGGGATAATGCTCAACAGTTAGGGTATCCAGTTGGTGCTTATGGGCAGATCAACACTGCGGCAAAGAGGGCTTGGACCATGTTACCTGATTCTGGACAAAGAACTGAAGAACTTTCTAAAGTAAGGCAAGGACCCGATGAGCCATATCAGGATTTTGTAGCTCGTTTGCTTACAGCCTCCTCCCGCCTAATTAGTGACCAAGAGGCAGGCATGGTCCTGGTGAAACAGTTAGCTTAGGAAAA
>NW_006475417.1:0-317 GCF_000325575.1 Pteropus alecto | reverse complement strand
ATTTTGAAAGCTCTGCCGTTCTCACGAGCCTGCGGCGGCACCTCAGGGCGGCTGGAACCTGCGCTTCCCTGACCCACTCGCAGCCGGCGATGCTGAGCGTCCCTTGTGTATTTCTTTGCCATCCTGTGTCCTCTTTGGCCAAGTGTCCAAATCCGTGACCTGTTTCCTAATGGGATTATTCATTCTCTTACTGCTGAGTTTCGAGAGTTCTTTCGTACGCTCTGGATGCAGGTCTTTTGTCAGATATATGATTGTCAAATGTTTCTCCCATTTCGTGGATTATCTTTTCATTCTCTGAAGGGCGTGTTTGGCAGAAC
>NW_006475416.1:0-317 GCF_000325575.1 Pteropus alecto | reverse complement strand
GCGGGGACAGCGGTGCTGCGGGCGTCTTGACGGAGGATGCGAATTCGGTAAACCTCGTTTACCCCGTTTCACTTTCTGACGTGCTCGTGAAGCGAACTGGGTTTTCAGGGGTCGAAAGGGAGCAATAGACGGTGGGGGCGCGATGAGGCGGGGTCCGGCTTGAGGGGAAGGGGACCCCGCACTGCAGAGTCCCGAGGATGCGTGGACCCCAACACGCACTGCGGGGCCCCGCAGGGGGGATTCGCCGCCCTCCGCCCGGAAGGCAGACGGGCCCGCTGGGGGCTGGGCAGCTGCGGACACTGAGCAGGCACTTTTCC
>NW_006475415.1:0-317 GCF_000325575.1 Pteropus alecto | reverse complement strand
TATTCAGTGCCATTTGATTTGTTGCAAAACACCATGCACGAGTGTATCATCGATAACTTAAATAGTCCCCAGGAATAACTGACTCTGTGCAGCTGGGTTGCCTGTGATGGGCCGGCCCTTCTGAAGAGTACAGAGGAACAAATCAATTTAGACACGGAAGAGAAAACACAACATGGAACTGATGGTGCTGTTGAAGCAGGTATCTCTGGTTGGCCTTTTGTTTTCATGTAGAAACTGTCGTGGTTTAGTGACTGTATCTGTGGTGTTTTTCAGCTTCGGAGAAAGCTATTAGATGTATAACACATAAACCTTGAAAA
>NW_006475414.1:0-317 GCF_000325575.1 Pteropus alecto | reverse complement strand
AATGTACACTTTTCAAGGCGACCACTACCTCGATAATGCATTCTCCTGGTGCACAAAAATACGGAGTCATCGCAACTCCTGGTCGCCTTTATCTCATTCTTTCTTGCTCAATAATCTCAGACACACACACACACAGGCTCACATTCACGCGCACCGCTGAAGGGATTAAGGGTCATTGCAATCTCCTGTGTGACAATTTGAAGGCTTTGGAAACCTGCCCGGTCTCGCAGCATCTTCCTCTCGAGGGAATGTTTCGGGACGCTTCTTTCTTTAACCCAGCTAAAAACAGCCCTCCTGTTCCATCTCTGCGTGAGCCT
>NW_006475413.1:0-317 GCF_000325575.1 Pteropus alecto | reverse complement strand
GCAGCTCTAGAACCAGCCTTCCGGGCATGACCCGCTGTGCTCTTCACTCTGCCTTATCAAGATACAGTGTTACGAGGCCCTGTTGGCTGAGACTCAGTGGGCCCCATGGGGTCCCTGCTCAGACATTTACCAGCCGTGTGACCCTGGGCCCTGCAAGCCGCCTCTGAGCTGTCACTCCTTGTCTTTGAGAAAAGAATAATGCATCTTTCTCACAGGGAGGATTAAGCTGATCAGTAAAGGCAAAGGCACCACATAATCGCCAGTGCTGCGTGAATGCAGAGTGTAATTGCCATGATTCCTGATACTTTTCCCTTTTC
>NW_006475412.1:0-317 GCF_000325575.1 Pteropus alecto | reverse complement strand
TACCTGATACTTAGTTAATCTTTAGGGACAGTGGACAGAAAGAGCATCTCTTTGGTCCCCGGTCCTACATGGGGAGCTCATTTCAATTTCCCAGGCTCGTAGCATGGTGTCTTTGGTGGCATGCATAGTCTCCTCATGATCTCTTCGTGATCTCTGCACCACGCTACCTCATTTGGGAATATAGACTCTTCCAGATTTCATATTTTCTGTAGTTTGCATTGTTTGCTTCTGAAACTTGCCCATGAACTACTATGGTCTGTTAGTTCACCATCTTTTGCTGGTGTCATCCACCTTTAGGGGATGGACAACTCCTGGTG
>NW_006475411.1:0-317 GCF_000325575.1 Pteropus alecto | reverse complement strand
CTGGCTGTGGCTCGTCTCATGTGCTTTTCTAAAGAGTACATACAGAACATTTCCTTTGCTCCAAAGTGACCAAAACTTCATCCTTGCCTTTCCCTCACAATGCTTTGATAAATTTCAGGTGCTTGTGGGGACACGGTTGTCCGGGTTGCCCGGCACTTCTAGTGGCCAGCCTAGAAAATCAAGCATTCCTGACCTATCAGCTGTGGGCAGTAAGACTCTATATCAAACACCGTCATACAATCTATCTCCTACGCCTCTTTCACCTTCCCCCACCAACATTCCCATCGAATCCTTGACTAGCATTTGCCCTTGAACCA
>NW_006475410.1:0-317 GCF_000325575.1 Pteropus alecto | reverse complement strand
TGGGGACATCGCGAGGAAACGTCGTCGTGGAAACGAGCATCTCCCAGATACGATTGCTCAGACCAGACCGGGGAGCAAGGGAAACCGACCACTGCATTCGCCGCTCGTCCATAGCGCAGGTTTGCAGAGGTTTCACTGCAGTTAGAATTTCAGGGAATATTTTACAGTGCTCGGTAAAAGGTTATAAACACAGACTGCCTTACTCGTGAAGACCCCCACGTAAACCAGTTACCAACTGTGACAGTCCATGGGTTTGGTTACTCGCGGGTGAAATGGCATCCTCTATGATTGCGGCTTGTACTATTAAGTATCTCCTT
>NW_006475409.1:0-317 GCF_000325575.1 Pteropus alecto | reverse complement strand
AAACAAATGGGATTACATCAAACTAAACAGTTTTTACACAGCAACAAAAACCATCAATGAAATGAAAAACAACTTACTGAATGAGAGAAGATATTCACTAATGATACATTCAATAAGGGATCGATATTCAAAATATAAAAGGAACTCACATAACTTAACACCAAAACAAAGCTGATTTAAAAATCGGCAGAGGACCTGAATATACTTTTCTTCCAAGAGGATATACAAATGGCCAGTATATACAGCATATAAAATGATGCTCAATATAACTGATCATCAGAAAAATACAAATTAAAGCCACAATGAGATATCACCTC
>NW_006475408.1:0-317 GCF_000325575.1 Pteropus alecto | reverse complement strand
ATCTCCTCTTCATACAGCTGCCTGTAGAAGTTGATCTCATCGGTTAGCCCGTCCAGGCAGGACTCCCGCTGTACCTTGTTCATGTAAACTTCCTCCATATCCTTCCTAATGAGGACAAATTCATTTTCCATCTTTGTGTGCTTGTTGATTTCATCCTCGTACTTCAAGTCCTCCACCAGCCCCTGCATGTTGCCAAACTCTGCCTTCGGCCTCAGTTTCTCCTGGGCCAGTGTGTCCAGCTGCCACCGAAAGTTGTTGATGTAGCTCTCAAACATGATGTCCATGTTGCTGCGAGTTGTCTTCTGCTGCTGCAGAAG
>NW_006475407.1:0-317 GCF_000325575.1 Pteropus alecto | reverse complement strand
TAGCCAAGTAGTAATTTTTCAGCCGGCACAGGTTCGTCTCCTCTCAGGTCCGCATTGATATTACAACCAAGTTATAAAATAATCAACGTAGAGAATCACCTGAAGTCTAGCTGATTGTAACACCTACATCTGATAATATAAAAGAGCCATATCTCAGCCTGTAGGAGGGGCAAAATCGCAAATTGGGCTGGACCTGCCCCAGTGGGTGGTGGAGGATCACCAGGAGTGAGAGCAAACCTACAGAGGCTCTCCTGCAGGAGAGGGGGATCCTGGTCTCATTTCGGGGCTCCCTAGCCCAGGGTTCCAGCCCAGGGAAG
>NW_006475406.1:0-317 GCF_000325575.1 Pteropus alecto | reverse complement strand
AATCTTAGAGTTTCATGTAGGTAACAGATGCTCTACATTGTAAGTTGATTAAAAAATAAGTAGTTGGGCTCTTGTCTTCACAATCAATTTATAAATATTGGTACTTAACATGATTATCCTTTACGTGTGTGTGCGGGGTAGGGGGAGTGGGTAGTTTTAGGCACTAACCAGAATTTGAAAACCATTAGTCACCAGTAAAAATTGTTCTCTTGGTCTAAACAAAATGGTAGACTACGCTGATACTTATTAATAAAATGTGCATGTTTTTTAGTTCAGCTACACATTACAAATATGTTAAACTGAACAACGTCCATAAA
>NW_006475405.1:0-316 GCF_000325575.1 Pteropus alecto | reverse complement strand
TGTCTGATCTCGGAAGCTAAGCAGGGTCGGGCCTTATTAGTACTTGTATGGGAGACCACCTAGGAAAATCAAGTGCTATAGGCATAAATAATAATAATAATAATAATTTTTTTTAAAAAAGAAAATTGTAGAACTCGCAAGCTTTCTGGGTGTCACGCCGAAGGTGAAATCAACCCCCACCCATAACTGGTTTGGATGTTCAGGCTGATGATGTCACACATACCAAGACAATAAGAAAAGGTTTATTACTCAAGTAACAGAACTTTCTGGGGATAGCAGGACAGATCCAAAGAACGTGAGTAACAATTAGATACCA
>NW_006475404.1:0-317 GCF_000325575.1 Pteropus alecto | reverse complement strand
CATGGTCATAGATGGGTGTGGACATTATTCAAAGGACTTTAATATTAAGGGGGATTTTTAGAACCGAGCCAGTCTCTTGAGCTAGACATCCGGACCCCTCCCAAGGGGCTGTTTTAGATGCGGTCACCATAACTCCAGCCGATTATTTTTTGAAGGACATGGTTTCACGAGCACTAAGTCAAGAAGAGATATTTTTATCCTCTCTCGCCAACTATGTCACTCCTTTCGAACATGAAATAACTTTGAAACAGAGATTGCTGTGGTCAGAATCAATATTTCTCCCCAGGCTGAGCCCACTTCAGAGGACGGGGCATCTC
>NW_006475403.1:0-317 GCF_000325575.1 Pteropus alecto | reverse complement strand
GATATGATAAAGAATCTGACCGCATTGTTGATGCTTAGCTGCTCAAAGCTTTCAAGCCCCACCAAGTGCCTAGTCTTTCTGCCCCACATCTTGGCAAGCTTATAAAAAAAAAAAAAAAGTCCAGGTGCGCTCTCCTTTGGCTCCAATGGGAGGTTCAAACTATGTATGCCCCAGCTGGCCAGGCGGAGTCCCCAACCCAGCCCCACATCCTTATTGCCTTATTACCATAAAACTCTAAAGCCAGTGTCTTTTCACTGCTCCCTTAAACTATTCTTTGACCTGTTTGCACCTTACTCTCCTCAGAAAGCCTCATTACG
>NW_006475402.1:0-317 GCF_000325575.1 Pteropus alecto | reverse complement strand
TTAAAAGCATTAAGGGAAAAACAATTATTGGCCTAGAGGGTGCTCCCATGTAACTGTCAGCTGATTTTTTCACAGAATCTGTGCATGCCAGAATGAATTGGTAGGAAATATTCAGTGATATGACTCTACCCAGCAAAGCTATCATGTCAAATTAAAAGATGGAAAGAGTACTTTCCAGACACATACACACACAAACACATACACACATGCTCACGTACAAACACTCACACTGTAACTAAAAATGTTTACAAATACTAAACTAGTGTTTCAAGAAATGTTAGAAGTATTTCTCTAGAAAGAAGAAAATGTCAAAAAAA
>NW_006475401.1:0-317 GCF_000325575.1 Pteropus alecto | reverse complement strand
ACGTCAACCCAAGCAATAGAGAGACGGGTGAAATCCGAAGGTGAATCCTCCCAAACATGAGAGGCTCTGAACGGGTCAGTCTGACAAAGCGACGGAACCTAAGCGGTGAGAGCCCAACCCAGTAAAAAGTATACAGGTTCAGGACAAATTGAGTGACCTAAAGCAGCCAAGCTTTAGCATTCAGATTACCCTTCCTTGGAGATGATGTTTGATCACAAGGGACGTAACATTAGAGAAAAATGCACTTCCATGCAAAAGGCCAGGAAGCATAGGATTCTGAGAGATGTGGTCGTGGCCCCGTTAATGGTCTCTCGGCT
>NW_006475400.1:0-317 GCF_000325575.1 Pteropus alecto | reverse complement strand
GTGTGTGTGTGTGTGTTTCTGTGTAGTATATGTATATGTATATAATATCTATATGAAGAGATTTATTATAAGGAATTAGCTCATGTGATTTGGAGGCTGGCAAGTCCTAACACCTGCAGTCGGCAAGCTGGTACCCAGGAGAACCAATGGTGTAGTTCCAGTCTGTAGGCTGGCAGGCTTAAGACCCACGAAGAGCTGATATTTCATTTCAGGTCCAAAGGCAAGAAAGACCCAACAATGATTCAGCTTGAAGGCAGTCAGGTGCGAGGAGCATCCTCTTACTCAGCCTTTTCCTTCCGTTCAGGCTTTCAACTGAT
>NW_006475399.1:0-317 GCF_000325575.1 Pteropus alecto | reverse complement strand
GAAACATTCCGTATACAGTTCAATTATCACTTGACTATGGCCTTGTCAGCTACACTCTCTCAAGTGACACAGCTTTAAAGTCACACCAGCAGAAACTTCCTAGTAACAATCAATAGACTGGAGGTTTGTCAAACTGACGGGAGAAACACAAGTTAGGTATGGCTTGCTGATAAGTTTAATAAATTATTAAGTATTTAATTTACATAGAAAACGTTATGGTTTTCACGTATTAATCGTTTTTGCCTCATACTTTGCTGTGGAATCTACTATGCTTTGACAATTTGAACACAGCGCAGATGTTATGCTAGAAAGTTCCA
>NW_006475398.1:0-317 GCF_000325575.1 Pteropus alecto | reverse complement strand
ACTAGCATCAGCTGGCTTCGGTTTCTGTTTTGGCTTCTCAAGGAACTTATAAGCCCAGTGTGGGTAGCACCCATCTGTAGATTGCTTGCTGACTCTCACCAGGTGGCCCCAGAAATTCATAGGCTGTGGCTGAATCTGGCCTGCAGCTGGGCCCCTCCCAGGAGACCCTTGGGCCTGCACCTCCAGTGGCTTGCTTCGACTGGTGACAGTATCACTCAGGACTACATCTGAGGAAGACACTCTTGAAGGGCAGACTGGGCAGGCACAAGGACTCTGTTAGAGTCCATAGGGTCCGCCCCTCACTGGCCAATCCTCAC
>NW_006475397.1:0-316 GCF_000325575.1 Pteropus alecto | reverse complement strand
CTCCCTTAAAGTATCCCATTGACGGGCCAATACTCTCTTAGCGCTTCTTAGTAGCCTAGTTTCCCAGGTTGCAGAAGTGAATACAGTCTTGCTGGGAAGCTGCTTCCTTTAAGTCTCATCCAACCCTAAGATTTTCTAGCAGTGACGGTTCCAGCAATTACCTTTCCTCCTACTAGTGATACTCTGCAAATTTAGAGCTTTTCTTTATCAGAGCTGAAGAAAATCCCTGTGCTGGAGGATCCACTTATACCATGGAGTAAAGATACTTTGGGTATCGGTAATAGCTGATGGTGAGAGCCGTGATGTTTTGACATTG
>NW_006475396.1:0-317 GCF_000325575.1 Pteropus alecto | reverse complement strand
GGCCTAGAGAGATTATGTAACAGTTTAGCATTAAAGCCAGGCTAGGAACATGCGCTCCCAGTATTTCGAACAGGACAAACTTTCCTGGGCTGCCACAGCTCAGCTGTCATGGGACCACGCTGAGTAATACAGGAGAGAAAGAGACTGTCACTTGCTGGTCGCCTTCCAGATCCCAGGGGCTCCGCCTGGCAGTTTCCCACCTGTTCTCATTTTCTACAATTTAGGATTCGGAAGATCAGAGAGATTAAGTGACCAGAGCAGAGTCACACAGCAGCGGGGCTGGGGCGTGAACCCAGGGGTGTCCGATGCCGGGGCCG
>NW_006475395.1:0-316 GCF_000325575.1 Pteropus alecto | reverse complement strand
CTTGTAGCAACAGTCATCCCTGACATCACTTCCTACGTCCGCAGAAGGTACTCTCTGAGTGGCTGAGGAACCAACTAAGGAGAAGGGGTAAGTATGGAAGGGGGAGTGGAATCCTCATAATGCCTCCATTGTGAGGCATTGGTGTCCTGGCACAACACAGAATCACATTGGTGGGAGTTGGTCAATGGCTTCCTCTTACTTAATCAAGTCCTCTGTATCAGCAGCCAATGTACTTCATTAACACCTCAGCGCCCATATCATAGTGTAAGCCATTTATAAGAAATAGGGATGGCCTTAGAAGGTAGTGCTCGCACCT
>NW_006475394.1:0-317 GCF_000325575.1 Pteropus alecto | reverse complement strand
GAGACACAGAATCTGGGGGACTGGTGCAGGCTGCCAGAGAGGGGCTTCGGTGGGGCTATATCTGGGCTTTGAGACAAGCTCTGAAGGTGAAGGATGCTCTGTGCATGGAGAAATGTGGGGAGGGTCTTCCCAGCTTGGGGGGGGGGCGGAGTAAGGCCCACATGTGCAGGTGCAGAAGGAGGAGTTCCATGCTGGCCGATGCAGACTGGCCTGCAGGAGAGGCGAGGGAGGGGGGTGGCCAGCTTTCGGGTTGTTGAGCACCTACACTTATGGGGGACCCCAAGGTCTTAGCATGCTCTGCTGCAATCAGGTGCGGG
>NW_006475393.1:0-317 GCF_000325575.1 Pteropus alecto | reverse complement strand
TTTCCGCATCTATTGATATGATCATGTGATTTTTACCCTTCTTTTTGTTTATGTGGTATATGATGTTAATGGATTTGCAGACCTTGAACCATGAATGCATCGAAAGGAATAACTCTCACTTGATCCTGATGTATGATCTTTTTACCGTATTGCTGAATTCAATTTGCTAATGTTTTGTGGAGGATTATCGCATCTATGTTCATCAGGGTTGTTGACCTATAATCTTCTTTCTTTGTAATGTCTTTGTTTGGTTTTCTCTTTGGGGTAATCGTAAAATGAGCAAGGGAGCCTTCCCTCCTCTTGAATTTTTTGGAATA
>NW_006475392.1:0-317 GCF_000325575.1 Pteropus alecto | reverse complement strand
CCAGGCCCTCTGTCTGGAGAGGGCTTCCCAGGCTCATACGGGGCGGAGGGGGTGGTGGGGGGAGCTAGGACACCACAAACGCAGGCATTACGACAGGAGAGTTCCTTTTAAGGGGGTGGTGAGAAAGCCAGGGGCACTGGTTGCACCTGGGCGGAATGTGTCCAGGAAGATTGGCAGCCTGAGCAGGTAGGAGGAAGGACCGGCTTGGGGGAGGAGCCATGGACGGTGGGAGGCGGGCGGGGAGGGGCCAGGGCACCAGGCAGTGTGAGCCTGGGCAGGGCGAGAAAAGGCTGGCAGATGGGAGGGGGAGGCGGACG
>NW_006475391.1:0-316 GCF_000325575.1 Pteropus alecto | reverse complement strand
TTTTTAGCAGACATCTATACATGTTCATACACATTTATTGCTAAGAGGAAGAAGTGAGAGATTTAGAGAAACCAGTCAAGAAAGCAAGACCCTGGATGGGAAGAGATAGAGCCCAGGTGGAGATACCTCATTCTTTGAGCCTGGGGAGATATTAGGATAGTGACAGTGGAAAAACGGTTACCTAAAGGGAGTGAGGAACCTGATGCTCTCAATTTTCTCCATGAAGCAAATGCCTATGTCATCTGATCAGAGTGGGGAGTGGAGAAGGAAGTTAGGGGTTGGATCAGGCCTTAGGAAAAGTGAAGAAAAGGTGAAG
>NW_006475390.1:0-316 GCF_000325575.1 Pteropus alecto | reverse complement strand
ATATATATATACGCAAACTTACATTTTTATATATAAACTAATAGCCCCTGATTACAAGGGGAAACTCAAATTTACAATATGAAAACATGAGTTTAGAGAAATTTAGTTATTTGTTACATTCATTATCCTGTACTTATACTATATTAGAAAGTGAATTTGTGTGTCTGTTGAAATATAGTTCAGGAATGTTGTTAGATACAAGAGCTACAGAATCATAAAGAAAATGCCCGAATCTTTTTCTGTCTGTGAGTCAATTGTATGGATGTTTTCTCACCTTTAGGGTCTTAAAAATATTGTGCATGGAACTGGACACATC
>NW_006475389.1:0-316 GCF_000325575.1 Pteropus alecto | reverse complement strand
GAATCAGCCACAGGTCTTCCTCTCAAGTGATTTCAACAAAGCATCTGAGATGACAACACACATGAACACGTAGCACAATGCCTGGCACACTGCGGATACCCCGCGAGTATTTTTTGAAGGAAGGAAGGAAAGAGCTAGAAGGCAGCATTTCCCCGGGAGAGTTCCTTGGAACACGGGTCCTCTGAGATGCTCCGAGAAAAAACTGATCAACCACAGCTAGGCTGACAGAAAGAGGGAGGGCGTGGTTCCAGAGGCAAGCAAGTTGGGGGACACGTCCACACACAGCCTGGTCCTCTTGGAGATTTACGCATTGCCT
>NW_006475388.1:0-316 GCF_000325575.1 Pteropus alecto | reverse complement strand
AAAAAAGAGATTAATTTGAGTGCAGCAAAACAGAAAATGTCTGTGCACTAGAAGACACAACGAGAGAGTGATGACTTCCCACATATTAAGAGAAAACACTGGCAAACCTTATGTGGTAAGAGATTCACATCCAGAATATCTAAAGATCTTCTGCAATTCAACAACAACCAAAAGGAACTTGCCCCTGAGGACCCTTCTTCCTTGCCCACCTGCAGAGACCCTCCACGTGGGGCTTTCCGGGGCTGAGAGAACCACCTCCACACAGTCCATGCTGGACCCACCACATCTGCCATGAGAAGTCAAGAGCAAGGGGAGG
>NW_006475387.1:0-316 GCF_000325575.1 Pteropus alecto | reverse complement strand
AAAAAAAAAACAAATCCCTTGACGTTATGCATAAAACTCCTAGCCAAGCAGGAATACATCAGTGAGCTCATGTGGGAGTGAGCAGGTGACCTAATTTAGTGGAGGAGATGCAAGAGACTTGATTCTAAAAGAAAGGAATTGGAGCGGGGTCAGTGCAAGTTCTCAGGTAGAATGCAGAACTGGCGGTCATTCGACATCAGTGCTGAGGCGCGCGTGGTTCCCATGAACAGCAAACTTACCATGTGCCGGGCACTAGTTCACCTGCACCATGATTGCGCTGGTCTTATGTGCAAGTTTATAGTTTTCAGGTTCTTTT
>NW_006475386.1:0-316 GCF_000325575.1 Pteropus alecto | reverse complement strand
CCTGGATGTCACGTGAGACCTCTCTGGCCTTTACCGCCGTGAGTCAGTCACCCATCTAGTGATTCCAGTGCTGAAGCTGAGGACACGGCTTCATGTCTTAACAGCCTAGACAGATGCTAACAGTGGCCCCGTCACTCACTCGCTGACCATGGGCATGGAGATTTAGCCTCTGTGCTTCGTCTACTCTAGAACGAGGACGATGTTTCAGAGTCGTTAAAAGGATTAAGCGGGTTGTACGCAGAGGGACTAGCACAGTGGCTGGTGCTCACGAAATCCTTTGCTCTACTGTCACTGCCCGTTCATGTCTGGGCGTCCA
>NW_006475385.1:0-316 GCF_000325575.1 Pteropus alecto | reverse complement strand
CACACACACACACACACACTCACTCACTCACTCACGCATACACATATCCCTCAATTTCTCCTACTCCCCAACTCCCAATACTGGAACAATAAAAAGTCTCTAAAATCATATTCAAGTCAAATGGTAGGTTTATTGGCTGTCTCTGTTACACAGATGAAAAATGTCTCAACGTAGGGCGTTCTAAACCTTGTTTTGGCTTCCTGCTGTGCTGGACGCCCAGCGACAGGAGCAGAGGCCGAGGATCAGTAGACAACAGAAGCAAACTGCTGCTGGTTCACACTTCTACAATGATTCATTCCACAGGCTTAGGGAACTT
>NW_006475384.1:0-316 GCF_000325575.1 Pteropus alecto | reverse complement strand
GGCCAAGGCCTCCACTCTAGTTCCTGTCATAGAGGAACAGGCTTGTGCTGTGGGCCAAGATCTTCATTCTACTTCCTCTTACAAGGGGACAGGCTTATTGCCATGGGCTCAAGCCTCCATTGTACTCACTTTTTAAGAGCAATTTATCTAACAGAAGACATGGCCCAACATCCACAATGCGGCAGAAGTGCGACAGCCGCTGCCGTAAAGCTACTTGCCTGCGTTCGCCACATGAGGAAAGTGGGGTTGCTGCTGTCACAAAGCAGGTTCCATGACGACAAATGCAACCTGACAGCCGTAGGCCCAGGTCTCCACT
>NW_006475383.1:0-316 GCF_000325575.1 Pteropus alecto | reverse complement strand
ATTTACAGAACACCTGGGATTGTAAGCTAAGAATCATGTCCATCTACCATATAAAGACAACATTTACGCAAAACCTCGATGAGATGACCAAGGCGCCACAGGCCCCTCCTTTTAATAATGCCGTCCCTGGTTTATCTGCAGCGCTGGCACCGCAGCTGCCACTCTGAGAGAGCCCTGGTCCCTCCTTCTTTGGAGCCCCGTGGACCCTTGATAGTCAAGAGTCCAGGATGAGGGAAACTTACACAGAATAATGTACTTTCTCCATAAAAGCCATTGTATCTTTCAACAAGTATTTATTGAGTGCCTACTATGTGCC
>NW_006475382.1:0-316 GCF_000325575.1 Pteropus alecto | reverse complement strand
AGTGGGCAGGTTCGCAAGCGGGTCGCCAGGCAGGGAACGGAGAGGGGTGACACGGGCCGAGAGGGCCTGGAGAGCGCGGACCCCATCTAAAGGGGCCGTGGTTCCCCAATGCCACGCAGAACCCCAGATTTGTATCTCTCACGGGCCTCATGATTTTTGAATATTGGTGGGGCTCAGTGCCCACTTCAGAGGCTCAGCGCATAGAAAGGGGTGACAGGAACTTTACGGTGGACACCTGGCAAACACGACCTTGACCGGGTGATGACAGGGAACACCACCAGGGAGGTCGTGGATGTCACCGGGCCCTGACAGGGCA
>NW_006475381.1:0-316 GCF_000325575.1 Pteropus alecto | reverse complement strand
AGTATGAAAGTAGACTGTTGTCTGCCAGCACATACTAAAATTACGTCAAAATAGATTAAGGACCTCTTTATTTTTTAAAGTCATTTTAAATTCTATTTGAGCAGCCACTTGCCAATGGCTTGGCCAATAGAGAAGTCAGAACCAATTAATGTTGGGATCTCCTCCTTTCCCAGACCCATAGAACAAATGAGAACTTGGCTTCTTTAGGACTACACGGGTGAATCCTGACCCTCAGGTAAAGGGATCCTCTTTGCCCTTGCTTGGACCACACTCAATGTCTAGTACTTCCAGCTCTTCCAGTCTGTGTCTTGTCCAA
>NW_006475380.1:0-316 GCF_000325575.1 Pteropus alecto | reverse complement strand
GTTATGGTTAGGATTAGGTTTAGGTTAGGGGTAGGTTTAGAATTAGGGTTATTGTTAATTTAAAATTTAGGTTTGGGATAATTATTAGGTTAGTGTAAAAATTAGGGCTAGGATTAGCTGTAGTTTTATGGTTAGTTTCATGGTTAGTGGTAGAGTTAGGGTTAAGGTTATGTTTAGGGTTAGGAACATGGTTAGATTGAGAGATAGGGTTACGGGAATGGGCTAGAATTAGGATTAGCTAGGGTTACTGTTAGAGTTAAGTTTAGAATTAGCTTTAGGTTTAATATTAGGGTATGAGGTTAGAGTCCGGGTTATA
>NW_006475379.1:0-316 GCF_000325575.1 Pteropus alecto | reverse complement strand
AGCTGGCAATTCTTCACCCAGATCAGTGCCTGGGGGGTGGGGGACCTTCGGGTAACAGAGGTTAGATTCCAGGAGGGTGTAAGGCCACCTTCCCCGGGACCCTATGGGGACGGCTTTGTCCTGACGCGCTCCAGAGACCAGAGGCGGATGCCCACCCTCCACGCTGGAGCGAGTGGGTGTGGGGGGCATGGACCCAGCTGGCCCCGTGTGCCCAGAGATGACCGTTTTATACCCCCGAGTCTAATGAAGGTCGCAGGTAAGCGTGAATGGGACTAACGAGGAAACAATCGTCCGCGCTGGGCAGTGCCAGGCTCTG
>NW_006475378.1:0-316 GCF_000325575.1 Pteropus alecto | reverse complement strand
CTGTGGCTGAGTCACAGCATGCAGGGAGAGTGGGCAGCTCTGAGATGCCCAGCATCGCTCCTCCCAGGAGACCACTTCAGAGCACGCAGGAGAATCACGCAGCCCCTCGAGTGCCCCGTTACAGAGGCTCACTCTGCAGACACGCTCCCTGCCACCTCACATGGCTCCGTTATCACCCGGGCCTTTGGTCAAAAAACTAATTAATGTCATTGCCACATTATCTATAATAACCAGGACATGAAAGCAACCTAAGTGTCTATAGGTGGATGAATGGATAAAGAAAATGATAGATGATAGATGATGATGATGATGATGA
>NW_006475377.1:0-316 GCF_000325575.1 Pteropus alecto | reverse complement strand
GTTCTCAGTCTAGACCCCAGGGCACACTGAGCCTCCATCTGGGTGTTAAATGGAAAGCTTGTGTATCTCCCCAGCCTCCAATCGAGGGTGCTGTGTAGGCCCAGGGAGGGCTCCAAACTGTCATCAGCGGGAAGGGCGCAAGGAAGGTTAGGTGTACGTTAAAAATTCACGGGTAGTAGCTTTTCATTCGACAGCAAAGTTCTCACTGAAAGGTGACTTTTGAGCAAAGACTCGAGAGAAAAGATTTCAGGTAGAGGAATTTGCAAATATGCAAAGCCTGGGAAGGGAGAAATTCCTGGAATGAGAACAGGCAGAA
>NW_006475376.1:0-316 GCF_000325575.1 Pteropus alecto | reverse complement strand
AGGCTGCTTCTCAGCAGAATAAAACAAAGCCTTCACTTAGGATGGATGTTGATGGGACGAGTCAGGCAAAGACTATGACACCTATTATGTGTAAGGGCTGGTGTGGGGTTAATAAAGGGCGATAGCTGGACATAGGGCTCATTGGCTCTAAAGAGGAAAGCCAGATGTATTCCTTTGTCTTGTGAAAAATACATACACACAGAATGAAAGGGACTGGGGCATGGGAGCTGACTGTGCCACCAAGGAGTGAGGTTTTTAATTGTCCTGGCATGTGAGTCACCCCGCCCCCCCCCCACACACACACACACTCTCTCTC
>NW_006475375.1:0-316 GCF_000325575.1 Pteropus alecto | reverse complement strand
ATAGAATCTGAAGAACAAAAGAAACAAACTAAACAGAACCAGACTCTCAGATACAGGGAACAACATGATGATTGCCATGTTTCTAGATATTTCCATAACATTACATCATCTTCTATGTCCCCTTGGATTTTCTAGTCACAAAATTATTTACAGATTCAAAGACCTACCTTGGATGCCTGCTCTAAACTTTGTTATTACAATCAGACTTTAAAATAAAACTTCTAATAATGGCAAAAAAGAAACAAAAGACATTTAAATTAGAAAGGAAATAAAATTATTCACAATTACATAATTTTACATGTACAAATTGATAAAG
>NW_006475374.1:0-316 GCF_000325575.1 Pteropus alecto | reverse complement strand
TATTTAAGAGCTGGATAACATGCTCACATAAAAGTGAATAAATATGTAGGCATGCTGCAGAATAATTTTTTATAAAACTAGCATCCACTGGCTTTATCCAGCTCAAGAGATAGAAAACCGTCAATCATCCAAAGGCTACTCAGAAATAAATAATAGCCAATTTTGTAAACAAACAGACAAACCAAAAAAAAAAACAACAAACAACAACAACAATTTACCTGAATCTTTTTCGAGACAGCAGACGATCCCGTCCTTTGCCTTGGAGAGAGACACTGTCTCTATCCTCCCAACTCGTTCGCTGCAGCAGCATCCTCGG
>NW_006475373.1:0-316 GCF_000325575.1 Pteropus alecto | reverse complement strand
CGACTGAGCCATTTCTGAGAGCCATTCTTCTCCAAGGGACTCTATGAACACAGGAGAAAAGGGTTATATGGAGAATAACTTAGCTATCCCTGCCGTATTTTGTTCTACAAGTGACTATATACATGCCTGAGACTAGCCCAACTTGGACCCAAAGAAGTTTTTACCATTGTCAAGATACTAAACGACACTAAGTTTCCCTTACTGGAGTCTTATAAGTTAAATACAGCAAAGTGCATCACAAACTTAGCCTACAGAGGGAAGGCCAGTTCTTCCATATGCAAACATAACTACAGAAAAACAAAACAAAACAAACAAA
>NW_006475372.1:0-316 GCF_000325575.1 Pteropus alecto | reverse complement strand
GATTTCTTGGATGAATATATCTTTCTGGCTGTAGGAAGAGTTGGCTCTACCTCTGAGAACATCACACAGAAAGTAGTTTGGGTGGAAGAGTCAGACAAAAGGTCATTTCTGCTTGACCTTCTAAATGCAACAGGTAAAATTATGAATAATTTTAGCATTACTCTGGTGGCTTAGGTAATGAGAATTTGGATTACCTCTATTTGCATGTTTACTTAGTGCAAAGAGAACAAAGCCTCTATTACTGACAAAAACCTTGTAATTTTTCAAATTTAGGCAAGGATTCACTGACTTTAGTGTTTGTGGAGACCAAAAAGGG
>NW_006475371.1:0-316 GCF_000325575.1 Pteropus alecto | reverse complement strand
TAAGAGACCCGGATCGGGAGCTGCATGCAGATGGAAGCAGCTCTCCCAACTCACCAGGGGAAAGGCAAGCAGAGGATGCCGTGGTGACTCTAACAGAGACTGTAGAGGCACAGCCTCTACCCCCAGGCGCCTCTGCTCAACTGGCAGAGCTGACTCGGGCCCTAGAGCTCAGCGAGGGACAAAGAGCAAACAGTGTCACTGACTCACGCTTCTTTTTTCTTACCCTGCAAGTCCTTGGGGACAAAACACACAAGGAAAGAGGCTCCTCACAGCCGGGGGTCAGGACCTCAAGCACCCAGGAGAAATCCTCCAGCTG
>NW_006475370.1:0-315 GCF_000325575.1 Pteropus alecto | reverse complement strand
CCTCCTTCACTTAGTTAACTTTACTCGACCCTTCAACCTGGCTCCACTGTCACTTCCTCTGAGACGCGTTTTCTGAGCTCCTCGATCAGATAAAACTTTTTTTTTTTTCCTCACGGTGATGACATTGTACGTTCTTCTTTTGTAGCATCTGTCGCAGTTGACGATTTTACATTTTCTTTATCATTTTTAACCTAACGCCTTTCTCTCCTAATGGTTCCATGATCTGAACCGTGCCAATTTTCTGTTTCCTCTTTGTATTTCCGGCATCCACACAGTACCGGGCCCTGAATAGGTGCTGGGTATGTGTGGAGGGAA
>NW_006475369.1:0-316 GCF_000325575.1 Pteropus alecto | reverse complement strand
CTAAACTCTTACACTAACCTTAAACCTAACTGTAAACCTAACTCTAAGCTAACTCTAATCCTAACGCTAAACCTAAACTTAACCATAATGATAACCCTAAACATAATGCAACCTTAAACCTAACCCTAACACTAATTTAGTCTCAAAATAACTCTAACCCTAACATTAAACCTAAATCTAACCAAAGCCTTAAACGTAATCCTAACACTAACCGTAACCAGATACTACCTCTAAATCTAATGCTAATTCTCACACAAATTCTAAACCTAACACTAAATTTTACACTAGGAATAACTCTAACCGTAACCCCATACAG
>NW_006475368.1:0-316 GCF_000325575.1 Pteropus alecto | reverse complement strand
GTGCTGACTGGACATCACCTGGGCTAGACAGGCCCAGGTCACACCAGGTGCCCAGCAAGTATCTGACCAGAAAACCGTTGATCCCAGAAGCCCTTTACTCCAGAGGCACCGAGCTCACTCGGCCTCTCTCTCTAGCCCCGCCCCGTCTTCTCGAGCCCCGCCCACTCCACACCAGTCACGCCCATCCCGCCCCCGCCCACTGCACCATAGTCCTGCCCACCCCACACTAGCTCCGCCCAGCCTGTTCCAGACCCGCCCAGTTGCACCTGCACCCCCGCACCAGCCACACCCAAACCCACCTCTCCCTAGAACACAG
>NW_006475367.1:0-316 GCF_000325575.1 Pteropus alecto | reverse complement strand
GAAGAGAGTCCCTTTATTATTTCAATGGTATTAATGATATTTGATTCATGTTTTAACTGTTCAGAGCGCTTTTCCCTGTATTCTTTTAATTGATCCTCACAGCAACCCTTTTATGGGGGTGGGCATTACTATCAGTACTTTCTAGATGAGAATACCGAAGACCCAAGATGCTGGACGGCTCGTACAAGTTAGCATCACTAGCAAGCCGCAGAGCTAAGGGCGGCTCGCACTCCAGAATCATCTAGGCCTTTGAAAGGGATCATTTCAAGGATACTTATCCTCATCTCTTCTCTCTGGTTGCTTATTGGCACCTGGG
>NW_006475366.1:0-316 GCF_000325575.1 Pteropus alecto | reverse complement strand
TGCTTTTGGCTTGTGAAATTATTATAATTCCTTCAGTGAATTCAGTGTTAAACCAATGACAAAGACAATCTCAATCTCTGAACATAATTTTGTGCCCCCCCCCACAAAACACTTTTGTGACTTGCTTATTCACATTATTTGCTAATTTTATTGTTAGTTATTCTTTTTTCTTTCAATTTATAGGAACACTTTAAATAAATAAAGTAACCCTATGTGTGTTGCAAATAGCGTGTTTGCCAAGCTAGCGTGTGTCTTTTTCCTTTGACTATGGAGGCTTTGAAGTTTTTTATGTAGCAAAACTTATCTTTTTTTTTTT
>NW_006475365.1:0-316 GCF_000325575.1 Pteropus alecto | reverse complement strand
AAAAAAATCTGAAAATGCCTGTCATTATTTCTTTTGCTTACATATTCCAAGTAATTTAGAATTAGAAAATATGTCACATTCAACTCTCCCACAAGGGAAATAGCCTAGTAAGACTGGGTGATTTTATTGTTCATTACTTTAGTTGTTTTATGAGCATAAACTTCATTAAAAGAGTGGGAATAAAATAACATTCAGATTGTTTGGTGTTTATGTAACTAACCACGTATCAACTCTGAACTTGCTGCCAATTTGTGAGCTTAGGCAAGTGACTTCACCTTTCTAGATTGGAGCTTCCTCATCTGTAAAATGAGAATTG
>NW_006475364.1:0-316 GCF_000325575.1 Pteropus alecto | reverse complement strand
GTTGGCTTCGTTACCATGCAAACTGCCCCATAAGTAGCCAAAAGGGCTGCTGGCAGCCCCAGACTCATCTCCATATATCTCGGCCTTACCTGCATCAACCCCTTCTTTAGTTGTTGTGTCTCTTCTTAGAGACTGAGGATTTTTACAGAACAGAATACCAGTCTACAAGGAACCTTTTACCATCCCCCACAGAAATCTCGATGATGTTCCTGCACTGGCTCCTACTCAAAAGCTCTTAATTCAGGTCATGGTCTCTGCTTCACTAGATGGCAGGGATGGGAAGGTTGTCCTGCATAAAACTCAGTGAAGATTGTGT
>NW_006475363.1:0-316 GCF_000325575.1 Pteropus alecto | reverse complement strand
GCGGTGAAGTCACTTTCATTCTCTTGGGCTTCTCCAAAGAATTCTTCCAGTATTAACTTGGCTTTTCATTACTCAACTTCCACAAAATTCTTGTTCACTGTATAATTGTTATGGGAGTGAATACTAACTTTATAGGTAATAAAACAGTGAAAGTCTAACATTTTCAGCAATGCTCTTAATAGAGACCATTGAGCCCCTGGACATTTCTCTTCCCTATCTCAAATTTGGTGTTTTACTTTTCTGTATTAACTTCCTATTTTGTCCACAGGGACCATGAAAATCAGAGCGGTGAAGTCACTTTCATTCTCTTGGGCTT
>NW_006475362.1:0-316 GCF_000325575.1 Pteropus alecto | reverse complement strand
GGCAGGAAACAAGTTCTTGCAGTCCTGGTGCTTATGTTTTCATGGGAAAAGAGATCATTACAAATAGTAAACGTCGATTTATAAGATGGACAATGGGCTTTGAAGGAAAGTAAACGATGACATGTGAGGTAGTAAGGAGTTTGGGGTGTGTATATATCTTCGCTGTCAGGGTGGGAGCCTCAGTGAGTGACGGTGTCAATGTTGATAATTTGAATTTTTACCATGCAGTATAGTTAAACACTGTTTCAGGAACTGCTTGAGTATAGAAGTAAAGAGAGCAGAGCAAGAAAGTCCTGCATTCTTGTGATTAACAGGA
>NW_006475361.1:0-316 GCF_000325575.1 Pteropus alecto | reverse complement strand
CTGTCATCGTGAGTAGATGGAGTCTGTTGTACTTTGAACTCTAGAAGGCAGACCTCTCCTACCTGCTGAAGTCATCTTCCTGCAGAATTTCTTTCTGGGGTTTCCCTATTGGCAAGATTGGTCCGTATTTCCGCGCCCCCCTCCCCGCACCCCAGAGATATAATTGACAGATGACAATATATAAGTTTAAGGTGTATAGCATAGTGTTTTTCTACACCTACATATTACAAAATGATTACCACAATAAGGTTAGCTAACATACCCATCGTCTCACACAGTTACAAGATTTTTTTTGTACTGAAAACTTTTAAAATCT
>NW_006475360.1:0-316 GCF_000325575.1 Pteropus alecto | reverse complement strand
TCTCGCAGGAAACGGAAGAACTGTGCATTCTGTTCGAAGCCCTGTGGAGGTCTTTAGAGGGTTTAAGCAGGGAGCGAAGGGATATAATTTACGATTTTAGAAAGATCACTCTGGTCCCATAGCGTGGAGCTTTCGGCAGAGAATTCTAGCTAAAATTTGATTTTTTGGGAGGTCTTCGTTTTATTTATTTTTTATCGTTGCCTACAACTTATGACAAATGATTTTGGTTTTCCATTTACAGAAGTTTTGTAAAGCTCCCATTTTCTTCAATAAATGCGTTCAATTTTTTAGAAGTGAGAGGTGCTTTAACATAAGT
>NW_006475359.1:0-316 GCF_000325575.1 Pteropus alecto | reverse complement strand
AGCCAAAGCAATTTTTAAAAGTGTAAATCAAAAGCTGCCTCTACTTGCCTAAAATGCTTCAAAGGTTTTCCTTTGCTCCTAGAATAAAATACCTACTCCAGGCTGTGATATATAAGATTTTGCATTATTTGAATCTCGCCTGACCCTTTGATCTCAGCTCTTAATTCTCCTGGCTCTCTCTCCAACAACAGAACTGATCTCCTTTCTATTTTCTGAACTTGCCATGTCCCTTCCCACATTTGGTCTTACTCTTTCATCCATCTGAAAATTTCTTCCCCCAAATCTTAATGAGCCTGGCTCATTTTCATCCTTCAGG
>NW_006475358.1:0-316 GCF_000325575.1 Pteropus alecto | reverse complement strand
TGAAAATGTGCCACTTAATATCAACACCGAGCTCATTAGAAGAGTCTTTAGGATTTGGAAAGCTGTCATGCTCATGGTGGCAAATGTAAGTTTTCCAAAATTCCAACATTTGTCTTAAAACTTGAATTTCATAATTGGCAACCAATACCAACAGTTGTTTTCCTTGAAAAGAAAAGCTCAATTTGTTCATTTTCAAAAAAACATCTGCTAATACCCAAGTCTGAATTAGCAAAGATTTTTAAAAATTAAATTTATTGGAATAACTGATTAAGGACATTATATAAGTTTCAGGTGTACAATTTTATAATACATCATC
>NW_006475357.1:0-316 GCF_000325575.1 Pteropus alecto | reverse complement strand
GCCTCTTCAGTTAGGTGTCTGTGGCGGCTCATGACGCAGACACGTTTGGTTAAACCACTGGCCAGGGAGCTCCGTCTCGCCCTGCCCTGAGATGGGGGACGGAGGTGGGGGGCTGGGGGAGAGTGGGGGAGTAAGGCTGAAAGGTCCAACCTTCTAAGCACATGGTTGTTTACCTGGCAACCCGCCCCCACCCTTCAAGACTTTCCAAAAGTCACCTAACACGAACCAGGTGTGGCTGAATAATGAGATACGCTGCTTTCACCCGCATGGCTCTGAGCTATGTCAGGAACTGAGGACGAAAACCCAACACTCGACC
>NW_006475356.1:0-316 GCF_000325575.1 Pteropus alecto | reverse complement strand
TGGGGCCATCGCGGTTCGGCGGCCAGGGGAAACCTTGGTACCATCCGTAGATGACCGGGTCAGGTGATAAGCGAGTTAGAGGGAAAAAACCTCCGCCTCAGTGCAAAAACTGAGGTAACAGGCCGGAATCAGAAAGATTTTTTTAAAAAATTTCTAGAAACAGTGGAAAATGTCATCAAGACTTAGAATAGTAGGCACTGGTTTGCTGAGCAGCTCGCCGCGGAGCGGATCGAGACGTTCGCCTCCGGTACCATGGAGGATGCACCTGGCGAGCATGGCCGGGGTCCAGCAGCAAGCCGCCGACGGAGGCCTTTGC
>NW_006475355.1:0-316 GCF_000325575.1 Pteropus alecto | reverse complement strand
CTTACATCCACGCGGTTGGACAGCGCCCCCACCAGAGGTGAAGAGAGGTCTTGAGAGTGATGAGGGGAGATATACGCAGGCTAACAACAGAGTAAAACTACAAACAGAAGCAAGTGGGGGAGACCAGCAACCATCTGAGAAAAAATCAAGGCAGAGAGAGTACTGGTGGAGGTCATGTATCTCCCCCACCCCCACATACACAGAACAAGAACATAGGGGATAGAAGGAGCAGAAAACAAGGCAAAGACACTCGCAGACAAGAGATGAACAATTCTTCTTCATGACAGTCAGAGTGGGAGGGAGGAAGGTAAAGAGT
>NW_006475354.1:0-316 GCF_000325575.1 Pteropus alecto | reverse complement strand
TTATTGATTCTATTTCTCTGGAGACCTCTGACTAAAATAGTTACCCTGAGGGACTGGAAGGTGGGACATTTATACAGTCCCATGTCCCTATTGGATAAGGGTTGTTCCTAAGGGAAAGAATTCTGAAAGTCCAGGTGGCTCCAGCAGTGGCAGAGAAGTCCTTCTGTACCTCTATCAACACTCCCATGCAACATCTTACTGGAAGTCCTATCTTGCACAATAATAAAAGGATATAAAATACGTATGTATTGGAAAAGATGAAAGAAAACTATCTTTGTTATCTGACAACATGATTGTCTATGTAGAAAATCTCAAA
>NW_006475353.1:0-316 GCF_000325575.1 Pteropus alecto | reverse complement strand
TGAGAAATGCTTCTATATACACTGGTATCAAAGTGCCTGTTTGAGTCTGAGAGTAGGCTTTAATCTGATTAGGGCTTATAAGTATGTCAGGACTATAATAAGTACTTGTATTTTTGTTTTCTACTTTTTCTCTATTTCTATTCTGTTCTGTGTCCTGGAAGGATAACATCTACGGATGTCATTACAAAATACCACAGACATTGTGGTTTAAACAACAGAAACTTATTTTCTTAATGTCTGGAGTCCAGACATATAAGATCAAAGTGTTGGCAGAGTTAGTTTCTCCTGAGTCCTCTCTTCTTGACTTGCAAATGGC
>NW_006475352.1:0-316 GCF_000325575.1 Pteropus alecto | reverse complement strand
TCCAAATATGCTTAATTCAGAAGTTAGATCACGCTAATGAGTAATGCTTGTGGCAACGGTTTAAAAAGAGCTCCTTCCTTCTGTAAGCTTCTGTTTAAAAACAGTGCTCCATATTCATCCCTTATGCTAAGTGAAATACACATATTTTTAATAAACTGCAGTATTGTTTGAAGAAGTGACTTGATAACTGTAGTTTCTGAATCAAATTTGGAATCTTCAACAACTACAAAGTGTGAAATTAATACTGGAATCCTTGCAGTTTTCATTGTGGAAATTCGTATGTAGCAGGTTCAGGCATCTGTTTTTTGAAAGAGAG
>NW_006475351.1:0-316 GCF_000325575.1 Pteropus alecto | reverse complement strand
GCATGGGACCGGATGCAGCTCACTCCCCTGCCGGCACCACACGTGCGGGGTGTGCTCCCTGTCCTGGGGGCTCGCGAGGGGCACAGACCTTCCTCCAGGCAAAACAAACAGCGACAGCAAGACCAGCTGTGATGTGTCGGCACCGGGAAGGGCAGGGGACACCTAAGGCGTGAGCTCCAGAAGGACTGCCACCTGTTGACCGACCATACGCTCCACGCCAGGCGCGGCGTGAGGACCTTACACACCCCCTTTCGACTATTCGTTACAAAGTAAACATCAAACCTCCCAGGGTAAAAAACCAGCCACTTCTGACAGC
>NW_006475350.1:0-316 GCF_000325575.1 Pteropus alecto | reverse complement strand
CCCCCCCCCTGCTTCGGGAGGGGGGTCACGGGTGAGTTTGTCGCCCCGCCGCGCGCCGCGGCGTGGGACGCGATGGGCTTGGGCGCGCGTCCCCGCTCACCCTCTCCGCCCGGGAGGGGTGCCCGCGGGGGCGCGTGAGCGATCGTGGCGGGCCGTGGTGGGGAGTGCTGTCCTTTCTGCCGCCCTGGCGTTGGTGTGTCCGTGACCCACCTGCTCCCGTCGGCGCGACGCCCTGCAGGGCCTCGCGCCGACGGGGGCGAGCCCGAGGCAGCACACAGGTTCCGCCGGCCCCGACCGCGAACGCTCACTCTGCCCC
>NW_006475349.1:0-316 GCF_000325575.1 Pteropus alecto | reverse complement strand
TCCAGTTCCCCCATTTACAGATGGAAAACTGGAGGTCTGGAAGAAGCTCAGATGCACTAGCAGAATTCACATACCACGTTCAAAATGACTGACCCTGATTTTCTGGTGCTGAGGGAAATGAAGCCTGCTAGATTTTTTTTTTCCCCATGAGGGGTTTTGTTTGCTGTGGTTCTATCCTACCTCCTGGATTTTTCACCTGCTTCCACTTTGTTCTCTACCCTCTCAGGCCTCTGTGGCTTTCTCATCTGTCTCCTTAATCAGGGCAGATTTTCATGTCTGTCTTTTAATGTCCAATTTGTTTTCTTTTTCCTACAAG
>NW_006475348.1:0-316 GCF_000325575.1 Pteropus alecto | reverse complement strand
GAATGAACTATTGATACATGCAACATATTGGATGGATCACAAGGGCACTGAACTTAGTGAGAGGTGCCAGTCTCAAAGGGTTGCATCCTGTATGATTCTATTTATATGACATTCACAAAGTGACAAAATTATAGTGGTGGGAAACAGGTTAGTAGTAGATCCAGGGGAAAGGTGTGACTATCAAATGGTAATACAAGAGAGTTTCTTTGCAGTAATGGACTGTTCTGCATGCTGATGGTGGCGATGGTTAGTTGAATCAACTTGTGATAAAATTTCATAGAACTATATACCGAGGTGCGGGGGAGAGAGGGAAAGA
>NW_006475347.1:0-316 GCF_000325575.1 Pteropus alecto | reverse complement strand
TTTAAAATCCGTAAGAGTTGCTTCTCCCTCCTTGATGTCCGCCATTTATAACAAACATCTGTTGAGTGCCTACCAATCCCTGATTCCTACTCTTGACAGATATATGGTCAATAAAACCCATTTATCTTTCTTTACGGGGTATTCGCTAGGCGCTCACGGGCCCTAGAGTTCCCCCACTGACATCAAGTTTAAATAAACTCTGTTCTTCCACATGGTCTCCATGTGATTGTGTGGAAATCCCTCCCAAGGGACCGTGATTCTGAGAACTATCCCCAGAAACCCAGCGTGGTCTGCTCAGGGTGATTCAGGATATTAC
>NW_006475346.1:0-317 GCF_000325575.1 Pteropus alecto | reverse complement strand
GACCTTCCAGTGGGACAAGATGTGGAGGTGGGAGATAGTGATACTGATGATCCTGACACTGTGTAGGCTTAGGCTAATGTGTGTGTTTATGTCTTAGCTTTTAACAAATTTTTTTTAAATAAAAAATTTTTTCTCTAGTATAAGAGTAAAAAAGCTTATAGAATAAGGGTATAAAGAAAATATTTTTATACAGCTATACAAATGTATTCATATTTTAAGCTGTGTTATAACAAGAGTCAAAAAATTTAAAAAATTAAAACATTTATAAAGTAAAAATGTTATGGTAAGCTAAGGTTAATTTGTTATTGAAGAAAAAA
>NW_006475345.1:0-316 GCF_000325575.1 Pteropus alecto | reverse complement strand
ATAATAACAAACATCTACATCAGGAAACAGAATATCACCAACACTTCAGAGCTCCCCTTGTGACCATTATGATTCTGCTCTATAAGCAACACTACTCTGATTTCTAACCATATAGTTATGTCTGCCTTTCTACTTTATTGGAATAACATGTTTATTGGCCATTTGAATACCTTCTTTTATAAAGTATCTGTTTAAGACTTTCACTTTTTCTATCAGTTTGCTTGTTTTCTTGATGTGAAGATCTTTTTGTTTTTAATCAAGGTGAGTCTTTTGGCAATATTTGCTGCAAATTTCTTCTATTTACTGGCTATCCTTT
>NW_006475344.1:0-316 GCF_000325575.1 Pteropus alecto | reverse complement strand
CCTAGACTTTTAACCACAGAGTTTAAAGCTGTGTGCCATCCTGCCTCATTACATTAAAAAAAAAAAAAATTATGGCCTTGATCCAGGAAAAATATAGAAAAAGAGCCAAATCCAGCTCCATATTTGCTATCTGGCCTTGAACAAGCTTCTTTAGTCTCACTTGGAAATAAAAATGAAGTTAATGACGCCAGTATCATAGAGTCTGGTGGTCATCTGTGCTGTTCGCCCATGACTTCTGGTCTCCCACCCTCTGGGCATGTATGCAGGATTGCACTTCCTGGTCCACTTGGGCGGGGGCATGTGACTAGTCCTAGCC
>NW_006475343.1:0-316 GCF_000325575.1 Pteropus alecto | reverse complement strand
GAATAAACTAGTAGACAAGTCAATAATTTAACTAGAAATTATAATGTATGATATACTAAATGAAAACACCATATTGAAATTTTTGTCTAAGACATTTTATGATTGACTAATCTGATAGAACCACAGTTTAAGATGCTTTTTACTAAACTAGTCTAGTGATTAATTCTTGATACATCATCCTGTGATAGACATACTTCAGACAGTCTTACACATTCATTCAACAAAGCTGATTATACATTCTATAAAGTGAATTCTATTTTCTCATTGAGGGGAAGGAAGGGTGGAACTCCTGCTGCCAAAATCACAGGGCCCTGCT
>NW_006475342.1:0-316 GCF_000325575.1 Pteropus alecto | reverse complement strand
TGCCCCTCAGGAGTTTTCTGTATCCCACGGCCACAACACGGTCCGCAGACCTCCCTCCAAACCGACTGCGCCCCGAACCCCCAAAGGACCCCTAGCAGCGTCTGCTCCATTGGTCGCCCCTGGGGCGGCCTCCCCCCGCCCCGCGGTGCGGTCCTCCCTCGGCTGTCTCCCTCGCCCCGTGACTCACCCGCATGCGAACCTCATAGGTGGTGAAGCGCGCGCGGCCCACGCCCACCGTCTGTGGATTAAAGATGTCGATCTCCAGGAAGTTACTTGGTGGCCCGTAAGCGTCGGTCAGGTCCTGCGGCTTCGAGTT
>NW_006475341.1:0-316 GCF_000325575.1 Pteropus alecto | reverse complement strand
CCCCTCTGGGACGGGAGCAGCGCTGGACTGTGTGGAGAACCAGTAAGAGGCTCCTTCCCTCACGGCAGGGAGGGGACGCACGAGAAGGCGTGGTCTGGGATGCAGCAGGGGCCGGGGACAGTGACATCACGCCGGCCCAGCAGATAGGGCTGGCACACAGCGCGCCCTCAGTGGGTGATGTCATTATGTCTGTTCACGGAGCAAGCGGCAACCTTCCTGGAGGAGCCACAGACTCGAGCTATCCAAAACGGTTGCCATGTCTGCATTTGGGGTTTACGTTCGGTGTGGCAAGCAGTCCAGGGGGCCTGGTGGGCGA
>NW_006475340.1:0-316 GCF_000325575.1 Pteropus alecto | reverse complement strand
GTGCGTGTGTCCCCACCACACTGGAAGCTTCGTCAGAGCCCGAACAGTCACGCGGACCGGACCCTGCGGGGCGCGGGCGCCGGACACACATGGGCGGATGGACGGCAACGCCACACACGAAGGCAACGGGCCGGGCGGCCGTCCAGCGCGGGGATGCGCTCGGCACGGGAACCCGGAGATGCAGAGCAGCGCCCACCGTCGAGGGCTGCTGCTGGCGGGCACGGACCGAGAAGGCGATGACCCTGGTCCTTGAGTTCCAGTTGAAGGCGTCCGAAGCCACGTCTCTCGTGGCTCCAGACCAGGAAGGAGCCCGTCC
>NW_006475339.1:0-316 GCF_000325575.1 Pteropus alecto | reverse complement strand
TTTTGTTAAAAACTAAAACACAAACACACACATTAGCCTAGGCCTATCCAGGATCAGAATCATCAATATCACCATCTTCCACCTCCACATCTTGTCCCATGGGAAGGACTTCAGGGTCAATAACACTCATGGAGCTGTCATATCTCATGATTTACACTCTTCTTCTGGAGCACCTCCTGAAGGACGAGCCTGAGGCAATTCCTGAGGAGGTATCACTCTTTACAGAAATATGTTCCTGGTGGTTTTCTTGGTTTGTTTCTTCTTTTCATCATAGAGTTGCTCTCTGTTAATGAAAACCTTTCAGTGTTGGGGTCTA
>NW_006475338.1:0-316 GCF_000325575.1 Pteropus alecto | reverse complement strand
GGGAGGAATCCAGAGGAAGCTCCACTGCCAGATGGAAACTTCTGGCCAAAATCAAAGAGCCATCGTCTCCTTGAGATCGACCCTCCAGCACACCGCACTCACGATCCTCCTCTTCCCTCCCCAATCTTTTTCACCATGCAACGAATGAACTCAAAGCTATCTATAATGTATACAATTCAAGATTTATATAAGCTTACGTTACTTATTTTAAATTGCACAATGCTGGAACCGGTCTAAAAAAGAATCAAACACACCATTGCAAGGTAATTCAATGAGTTGCTTTTTTTTTTTTTTTTTAAACAAATTTGTACAGAAA
>NW_006475337.1:0-316 GCF_000325575.1 Pteropus alecto | reverse complement strand
TACTCTTAGTGCCTGGCAAAGGGTGCACATAAAAGATGCCTGATACTTTAAGTGTAAACCCAGTCATTTCCTTAACTAGAGTTAAGTAAATATACCATTAATACCCATACATTAAAATGTGCATTTTATAATTATCTGAATAGCTATTTGTATTAAGTGGCATGAATAGGTCTATGCAGCAGGGGGTCTGAATTTAAATTTCAGCCACATTTACCCTAGGTTTGGGCATATTTAGAGAGCCAGCAAGGCTGATCTGAGGGGAGATTTTATATGTATATTATATTTATTATATTATTATATATATAAATAAATTTTT
>NW_006475336.1:0-316 GCF_000325575.1 Pteropus alecto | reverse complement strand
GTTTTCTCAGTTTGGGGCATAAAGATGTTGATAACATTCCCTTATGATCTTTTTAATTTCTATAGGTTTGTGGTAATGTTCCGTCTTTCATTCCTGATCTTGGTAATTTATAGCTTTTGTCTTTTTTCTTGGTCAGTTTACCTAAAAATTTGTCACCGTTGCCTGTTTCTTTATTTGTTTTTCATCTCATTGATTTCTGCTCCAATCTTTATTATTTCACTGTGCTTGTTCTACGTTCTTAATGCGGAAGCTTAGGCTGCTGATTTGAGACCTTTTCTTTCATCTTTTTTGGGTAGTGTTGTTTAAAGCTATGAAT
>NW_006475335.1:0-316 GCF_000325575.1 Pteropus alecto | reverse complement strand
CTTCTTCTGTTGGAGTTGTCATGTCAGGATCTGATGCGTGGAACTGTTGCAGCCACCTTGCAACCCTGAGGTGGGTGAGCCTGGAGACATGCTGCCATTCTGAAGATAGTGGAACAGATGGGTGAAAAGGGCAGCATCCTCAATGACATTATCAAGCTCTTCAGTTAAGAAACCATGGACTCACGCTACCTTGGATTCTTTGATCTGTGAGACAATAAATTTCCTTTAAGTGCTTACACCACCTGCAGCTGAGATTGTTTGTTTCTAGCAGCTGGAAACATACTAACTGATACAACATGTTAAAAGAGATTGCATA
>NW_006475334.1:0-316 GCF_000325575.1 Pteropus alecto | reverse complement strand
TGTTTAATCTGGAAAACTCGAGGGTGGTACCCCACATGTGAGGACAGCCAATAAACCACCTGTGTGTGGTCCAACACACGCATTTTCTTTTTCCCGCCCACCATCTTGGATTATGGAGCCGCTGGTGGGAAGCCTTTTCAATGTCCTAGACACGGCTTTTACGTCACCCTCCTGTCGTTGATCTGCATTGCTGTCTACATAGGGTTCCACCCCATACTAGATCTGACTCTGTAGCCAGAGAGAGCGTCACAGAATTCATTAGCATGTGCCTGAGCGTCACGGCCTGCCACAGGGCTGGGCTGCGGGCTGCGGCCTC
>NW_006475333.1:0-316 GCF_000325575.1 Pteropus alecto | reverse complement strand
GAAGGAGGGACCACAGCGCTGAGGGGGCACCGATGTGACGGGGGCAGGGGACACGCCCAGCGCCCAGCTGGCGTGGCGGGGCGTCCCCGAGCTGCTGGCGCCAGGCTCAGCGGTGGTCTTTCCGTGGCCAACACCCCCGTGTGCCCCACGCAGCAGCTGTGAGTCTGGGGGCCTCGTTTGCCCGAGTGTGCGTGGGGCTCGCGTGTGAGCAGCCAGAGTGTAAATGAATAAGACGTTTTACTTAGAGTAGCTCTCGCCAGCCGGGGGTGGGCGATTTACAACTTCTCTCTCGTTCTCAGCCTCCGTCTCTCCCTGT
>NW_006475332.1:0-316 GCF_000325575.1 Pteropus alecto | reverse complement strand
AGATCACAAAAGAAAAAGTGCAAATGTTTGATTAACGTAGAAAACTGTGTTCAACATCATTAGTAATCAAAAAATGCAAATTAAAATAGTAAAAGTTAATTTATTAACTCAGATTTCTAAAATATGTTTTTAATTGTACTCATTTTTTATTTATAAAAGTACAGTGAGATAAATAATCACATAATGGTAGAGCATATGAATTGCTCTACTATTCTGAAAAGCAATTTGGAAGAGTTCAAATAATTCAGTCCAATAAGTGCATTCTAGAACTTGAGCCTAATGAAACAATGAGAGTTTTAAGTACAAGAACATTTAC
>NW_006475331.1:0-316 GCF_000325575.1 Pteropus alecto | reverse complement strand
GTGACTGAGACAAGTGTGCAGTGTGGGAAAGAGGTGCAGATGGAAGTGGTAAATAAAATAGTGGGTGGGTCATGCACAGACTAAAATAATTATCCACTTCTGACTTAAATCCTGCCACCAGATGCAGATGTACAATTGAAGTACATCAACCTACTTGCCACTATAGATCCTGACACCAGATGTGGCTTAAAAGTCACTTGCCACTTACTGATAGGGTTTTGATATGAGTTTGAAAAAGTTTTTTTTTTTTTTTATATGGTCTTTGAGCAGTCAAACATCTTTGCTAATGTTAATCTGTATTTGTAGCTGCTCCCCA
>NW_006475330.1:0-316 GCF_000325575.1 Pteropus alecto | reverse complement strand
CACGATGTTCAATTGAAGTGTCGATTAAAAACTCTCACCTTAGATATTGTGAGTCATGTGCTAAGTTATCTATTGGATGGGGGCTGAAAAGGATTTAAGACTCTGGACAAATTTTTCCTAGAACTTGAAAACTTGATTCTAAAATGTATAAGGTAAAAAAAGGAAAAGATGAAGAATACCTAAGGCTGTCTGGAAGAAAACACGCATTAAGAAAACTTCCTAAAGAGGAAGACTTACTGAAAACTATAATAATGAGAACAGGGTAAAAAATAAAAGAACCGTGGAGACGGTAAAGAACAGGGAAAGCACAAAGACC
>NW_006475329.1:0-316 GCF_000325575.1 Pteropus alecto | reverse complement strand
TTTCTGTTCCTGGAGTTTTAACATAAAGCACTAGCGAATCCACTTAGAGCCTTCTTGCTCCAGGGCTGGGGGACGTGGATTTCTCTGTCAACTTAGCATGGGTGACGAGCTGCCTGATCGACCTGCAGCACACAGGACCTGACGGCAGGACACTCGGGCTTGGGGCTCAGGGGGACTAGTTCAGGTGGAGGTGGCACCATGCCGATGGCACAGCTGGGCTCTCCGGACCGACCCTGAGGTTGTTCCGAGTGGTCAAGGAAAGAGAAAGTACAGCCTACAGGGGTGTCCTTGTCAGGTGCGAGGGGTTAAGAGTTAA
>NW_006475328.1:0-316 GCF_000325575.1 Pteropus alecto | reverse complement strand
TAGTGGCTTAAAACAACACAAATTTATTCTCTTAGAGCTTTGGAGGTCAGAAGTCTAAGAATAGTTTCATCGGACTAAAGTCAAGGTGTCACAAGGGCTGGCGGCACTGAGGGGAAGATATGTTTCTTGTCTCTTTCAGCTTCTAGTGGCTCCCTGTATTCATGGCCTGTGGCCTCTTTCTCCATCTTCAAAATACATCATTCAAATCTCTGATTCTGTCATCACCTTCTCCTCTAACTCTGATTCTTCCTGCATTCTTCTTATAAGAACCTTGTGTTTACTACATTGGGTCCATCTAGATAATCCAGAATAATCT
>NW_006475327.1:0-316 GCF_000325575.1 Pteropus alecto | reverse complement strand
ACACACCTTCTCACAGACCCATTCCTCAGTGTTTTACTTGTATCTGTCCATCTCTATACTTAAAAGAGAAATTAGAATAGGGAGGCTGCCTTGTGGCCAGTGTACTGACCTCCTCTCTCACCATTTAACTCCTATATAAGAGAGCAATTTTCTTGGACAGCAAGGCAGTGTCCCTCTCCAAGTCAACATCAATTCAAAACCCACTTCCTCTCACAGAGGAGAACCCATTTTTCCTCCTTGAGCCATCATTGTATCCATGATGGGCGACTTCACGTTGAGAACACAGGCAGATGCAGTTGCCGATGGCCCCTTCAGG
>NW_006475326.1:0-316 GCF_000325575.1 Pteropus alecto | reverse complement strand
TGGTGTTCTCAATTGCAGCCATTCTAGTGTGAGTGGATGAGTATCGCATTGTAGTTTTAATTGGCATTTCCATCACGATTGATGATGTTTAACATCTTTTCGAGTGCTTGTTGGTCAAATCTCATGTCTTCTCTGGAGAAGGATGTAACAAAGACCCTTGTCCATTTTTAACTCTTCCTGATTGTCTTTTCGTGGATGAATTTTAAAAGATCTTTATTCTTGATAACAGACTCTTATGAGAGATACAATGTGCAACTATTTCCTTCCATTCTGTAGTCTGCCTTTTCACTTTCTGGGTAGCTCCTTTTGATGCACA
>NW_006475325.1:0-316 GCF_000325575.1 Pteropus alecto | reverse complement strand
CTTCGTGTCATTCCTTAGTGGAAGTCCAGGACTCTAGAACTCCGGGTCTCCAGATCTTCAACTCAAATATGTCAGGCAAACATTCTCACTTGCCAAAATAAAGGTAACAATAACATTTAATATTCCTGATACTTTGCGACAGCAGGGATGCAAAAATGAAATACGTTACAATATAACATTTATAAAGCATATTATGTTTAAACGGAGCTATGATCATTTCTCAGGAAAAATGAAGTTGTGCTATTATAGAAAATATGCACAAAAGCACAGACTATGGTTTCAATTTTAATTAATGTAAAACAATACATTTTAATCT
>NW_006475324.1:0-316 GCF_000325575.1 Pteropus alecto | reverse complement strand
TTTAAGGTATCTCAACCCGGAATACAACAATAATTACAATTTGAACTTTAAACTTAGTAGTAGTATATTATGCTAGGGTGAAAGCAAATCCTAATTATATTCTCAAAAGATAAAATATTTGGTTTCCACTCTCAAGTTACTAGGAAAAGACCTCAAAACTATTTTGATATTTTACTTCCAGAGATTATTGCTTTCGAGAGATAATACAAGTTTAGACTCGAATGAACCTGGTGCAAACTCCAGCTCTTCTGCTTACCAGCTGTGGGATCTGGAGCAAATTCTCAAAGCTTTAATTTTCTTTCTTTTTTTAAAAAAA
>NW_006475323.1:0-316 GCF_000325575.1 Pteropus alecto | reverse complement strand
GCACGCGGGACTGGCCACCTTGCGGCTGCCCGCACGGCCCCGTGGGGCTGCTGCTTTCAGCGCCCCTCGGCGTGAGCTGGCGGTGCCACAGCAATGCAAAGGTCACTTAGAGCAACAGGATCAGGGACACACGTGGGAGCAGGACACGGAAAAACCAGTCTCTCGTTTCCCAGCCATTTCCGTGACCAGCTGCCTGCAAGGCCGCAAGTGGCCACCAGGGGACAGCAGAGGCGAGCCAACCACCGGGTGGCCCTCCCAAGTCCCCTCCGGCCCTTTCTCACCCCAAACCTCCCCGCCCTCCAAAACATGCCTTCAT
>NW_006475322.1:0-316 GCF_000325575.1 Pteropus alecto | reverse complement strand
CTTAAACCAGGCTTCTTCTTGAGGTGAGTACTTGGAGTCTCCTTCAGCTAAGGGACTGGGAAACGGGGGAGCAGTTAGAGCTGTAGGGTTGGCCATCTCCTCAGCTGCTGCCAGTTTGCCAACATGGTTTGCCCTGTAATTGCCCCAGCCATTATGGTGTCCCCTTCTTCATGTCCTTTGCAGTGCATGACTGCTACTTTCTTGGGGCCCACACCACATCTAAGAGTTCTAGAGTTTCCTTTCTGTATTTTATGTCTTTTCCTCCAAAATTGATTAGACTCCTCTTTGTACAGGGCTCCATGTACATGGAGGGTGG
>NW_006475321.1:0-316 GCF_000325575.1 Pteropus alecto | reverse complement strand
GCAAGGCATAGGGAATGCAGTTAGCATTAATGTAAGGGCGAGGCAGAGAGCCAGAGGAAAGATCGTTTTATAAACTATATAAACGTCCAAATAATGTACTGTATACTTGAAACTAATAAGAGGAAATTTTTAAAAAATTAAAAGAGATAAAGAATATGCCTCCTAACATCTGCAGCCTTTGGATGTGACAGATGACCATGGTCTGACAGCTGTCTAAGAGACAGCATCGAATTTAAAAACTAGGTTGTAGAATAGTATAATCCACTGTGCAGGAAACGTGAGTAGATGATAGATAGATGATAGATAGATAGATAGA
>NW_006475320.1:0-316 GCF_000325575.1 Pteropus alecto | reverse complement strand
GCACACACAAACATGCACACACGCGTGTGCACGCAATGCACTGCACACACGTGCACACGTGTGCACGTGCACACGTACAGACACACACGCACGTGCACACACACTCAGACACACACGCACGCACACACGCACACACACAGAACCAGAGGACACGACACGACCGGAACCTGGACACGGAAACCTCTCGGAGGCCCACGGTCCGCTGTCCAGGAAGCCTAGTGCTGACGCCGAGCTCCTGGCCCCCCATTAAAACCCGCCATTTGGCCCACTCGTCCCCAGACCCTGGAACCTGCTGGCCTCCACGGCGAGTGCTGGC
>NW_006475319.1:0-316 GCF_000325575.1 Pteropus alecto | reverse complement strand
AATATATAAAATTAATATATTAAAAAAATCTAAAAAATAACTACTTGGGAGACACAATCAAGCGAACCTCTTGACGGTGTGGAAATATATTCCAGAAATGTAAACGACATATGACGAAGAGTATGCTCGGCACCATTATTTGAAATGTCAAAACACTGGAAACAAACCAAGAGGCTATTAATAAAAGACAGAACAAACTGTGAAAGACTCACAAAATGGAGAACCATGAAAGTGTGAAAGAGAAAGAGGTAGAAATCTCTACGTACAAACATAGGGAGATCTCCGGAACAAATTACAGTCAACATCCAGAATAGGT
>NW_006475318.1:0-315 GCF_000325575.1 Pteropus alecto | reverse complement strand
CAGAACCGGAAGTGTCAATCTGGGGAGGTACCATGTAGACGATAAATAATAACAGCAACTCCAACAGCAATAAGTACATCCACTCATCATCTCCTTTCCCACCTCGACCGTGAGACCTAGAGAAAGTAATGATGATTAGCTTAAAGGAGCTGAAGACTTCAGGGTCCCAATCCTAGAGTGAATACTTGATAAAAGTTTCCAAATTGGAGTGCTCCTGAGGTTCGGGCTGGAATTCTTCCAGGAAATTCACTCATGACTTTTAGTAAGTTGACTCTTCCATGATTTTGGAGATTCTTATTCTAGTTTTTTAAAAAA
>NW_006475317.1:0-316 GCF_000325575.1 Pteropus alecto | reverse complement strand
AAAAAAAGATATGTATATGTGTATGTATATATGTATGCAGCTAGGTTTTTTACTTTTGAATTTACTAAACCTACTATCCTGTTTGTTTTATTCACTTCACAAGATATTTTGAAGCTCCTCCATATCAGTACGTCAGATTCACTTCCTTCTTTTTATTAACAGCATAGTATTCTTCTTCTTTAATTTATTGGGGTGACATTGGTTAACAAGATTGTATATAAGTTTCAAGTGTAAAGTTCTGTAATACATCATCTCTATATTAAATTGTGTTCACTGCTCAAAGCCTACTCTCCTTCTGTCACCATGTATTTGACCC
>NW_006475316.1:0-316 GCF_000325575.1 Pteropus alecto | reverse complement strand
TAGTCTCTCCTTTCACAGATGAGGAAACTGAGGCAGAGAGCAGCTCAGTCAGTGCTAGGGAACGGCAGAGCGGGATGGGGGCCCTGGCAGGCCGGCTGGGAGTGCACAGTTGGGACCGCTGCCCCACACTCCCCCCACCCTCCGAGGAAGCCCTGACTGGACTCCTGCCTCTGCCCCATCCAGAGCGGACACCCCCGCCCCGGGCCATCAGGGCGGCCAAGAGTCTGCTGGCCTGTGGTGTGGCTAAAGGAGCCCTGCACCCCAAGTACGAGGTCAAAGGACACCGGGACGTGCAGCAGACGCTCTCGCCGGGAGA
>NW_006475315.1:0-316 GCF_000325575.1 Pteropus alecto | reverse complement strand
TTTTTAGTTTTTCCACTTGAGAAACTCTCTTTTCATATTCCTAACAACGTCATTCTTCTTTCTGTTTGAATATTGCATGATAGTGAAAAATTACAAGAAATAGAGTGCTAGAAAGGTAGAAGAATGCTGGGAGGGGCAGTATTGTTAGATTTTCAGTGAACTAGAGAGGGAATTATCTCTCCTCCACTGTTATCAGTCTGCTTTGCATGATGTAGGCAATAGAGTTCTGAGGGAAAAAATACTGTTTTGAGATCTAGTCTCTCTTCCATCCTTTAAGAAAAATTGTATTTGATGTAAGATAAAACATAGGAAACAT
>NW_006475314.1:0-315 GCF_000325575.1 Pteropus alecto | reverse complement strand
ATCAAGTGTAACCACATTTTCATCATTGGAGTACAAGAAGAAGAAGAGAGAAAACAAGGGATTGAGAAGGTATTTGAAGAAATAATGATGGAAAACTTCCTTATCTGGTAAAGGAAATGAACATACAAGTCCAGGAAGCACAAAGAGCCACAAACAAGATGAACTCAAACAAACCCACATTAAAACACATTATAATTAAAACGGCAAAGTTTAAAGACAAAGAGAGAAAGCAACAAGAGAAAGGAAGCTAGTTACTTACAATGGAGCTCCCATAAGACATTCAGCTGATTTCTCAACAGAAACTTTGCGGGCCAG
>NW_006475313.1:0-316 GCF_000325575.1 Pteropus alecto | reverse complement strand
TTCTCTACTACCTTCTTCTCAGCTTTCAGGCATTTCTTTAGCTCATTTTTGCTCAGTCTGGGCTCACTGCCATCCACATTCACCTCAGCCTCCTATACCACAGCCATCTCTCCAGACATGCTGACCTGAAAGCTGCAACATTTTCATTTTAACTTCAGAGTTGTATCACCTGTTAAGTTGACAAATAGCAATGCAACAGAGAAGACATATTGGTTTGATATGTGTGTGAAAGAGAGATTGGCAAGCAGGGAGTGGGTTCCATTAATGTAGCAACTATCATCAAATTTGTAATTAAAAAATACAAATGTCAAATACT
>NW_006475312.1:0-315 GCF_000325575.1 Pteropus alecto | reverse complement strand
AAAAAAAAAAGTTTAAAGAAACAATAAAAATAAATTTTAAAAATAAATACAATTAAAAAAATAAAAGAATAATAAGAGAGTATCATGGACAATTTCAAGTCAATATATTCTACAACTTAGATCTAAAGGACAAATTCCTTAATGGATGCAAACTACTAGAGTTTAATCTAGAAGAAACAAAAAAGCTGAATAGAAATACCATCTTTTTTAATTGAAATTTAATTTGTAATTCAAACTTTCCCACAAATAAAACTTCAAGCCCAGATGCTTTCACCCTTGCCATTTACTCCGTCACATTCCTCCGTCGTTTCCCTC
>NW_006475311.1:0-316 GCF_000325575.1 Pteropus alecto | reverse complement strand
ACATGGACATCCTGAGGTCTGAGATTTGGTGGGAGGGTTGATTTAAGAACAAGTAGGAGTTACCAGTTAAAGAATGTTCCAGGCTGGAGTTCTAGGGCAGAGAAGGGTGGAGTCAATGTGAAGAAGAAAAGCCAGCATAGCTAGACAAGAGAAAGTGGGGGAACAGTCCATCAGGCTTGTGAAACATGCAGAAACCACATTGTTTGGGCTTTGTGGACTTCGTTAAAGATTTCGATTTCTTATTCTAAAATTTATTTGTGTATTCTTAAACAATTAATGGTCAAGTATCACCTGCCTATCATACTTTTCTTTACCC
>NW_006475310.1:0-315 GCF_000325575.1 Pteropus alecto | reverse complement strand
TGTGTATTTCTTCTGTAGCCACGATTTTGTCTGTCCGCTTTGGCACGTCCTTTCACTCTCATCAGAAGTCATTTCAAAGCTACTTTCTGCCAGTAGGATGGTGCCATCTGCATATCCTAAGTTATTCACCAGTTTTCACGCCTCCTCCCTGAGTCTGGCCCAGTGTTTCATATGATATGTTCTGCGTACAGATTAAACGGAGAGAGATAAAATGCACTCTGGTCTGACACCTTTTCCCACAGGAAACCATTCTGTCTGTCCACAGGCTGTCCTGACAGCGGCTTCCTGTCCACAACACAGGTCACGTGTTGGGAC
>NW_006475309.1:0-316 GCF_000325575.1 Pteropus alecto | reverse complement strand
AATTGTATTAAGCAATGTTACCTCAATAAACTTAAAGAAAGATTGATACTAAAATTAAAAAAAGAGATGTTCCATTTTCTTCTGAATTAAATATTTTATAATGAGAAAAAAATAAAACTGCCCGTCGTAGGGGAGAAAACATAATTTTCCTCTACCCTTCTGAATTCTTGGCTGACACCCTGTAACAAAAGATTAACAAGAGAAAAACAAAAAGAAATTTATTGACCTGTAGACCTTCTGTATATATGGGAGAGATGCAGGAAAGATGAGTAACTCCAAGAGGTGGCTTAGAATTCAGGCCTAAACATCATCCTAA
>NW_006475308.1:0-315 GCF_000325575.1 Pteropus alecto | reverse complement strand
TTGTTGCAACTTCTTAATAATTGCAGGAAAATACATAAATTATGTGTACAACTCAATGAATTATCATAAAATTAATGTACTTGTATAACCCCTTATGTCAAGAAATGGCACATTTTCAACACCCCAGAAGCTGCCTCCCATGTTGTTCCTACTCACAACTCTTGTGTTAAAAATGAATCCGGAGATTTGTTCTAATCAGGTATAGTAAAACAGCTGACATGGAAATGATTGTCATGAAGGAAGAATTTATACTCACAGATCTTTAGAAATAGGAGGCATTAACTGCCATACCACATGGGATCTGGGAAGATCCCA
>NW_006475307.1:0-315 GCF_000325575.1 Pteropus alecto | reverse complement strand
ATATTTGTATTTGAGATTTACTCATGGTGCACGTGTCAGTAGTTTATTCCTTTACATTGTTGAGTAGCATTCCATTATATGAATATATCAGTTTATCCATTTGCCTGTTGAAGAACATTTGAGTTGTTTCTAGTTTTTGGATATTGTTTATAAAGCTACTATAAATATCTGTGTTCAGATTTTTGGATGAGTTGTCAGGATCAGTCACCCCGGCCAGCACAGTAACTCCCTTCTCTGCCTGTCGCTTCAGAGGCAGAGGAGTCTAAAACATTGTGTATGCGCCTCAGCAAATGAGAGTTCTGGTCACCAACATTT
>NW_006475306.1:0-315 GCF_000325575.1 Pteropus alecto | reverse complement strand
TGAGACCGAGTCACCCCCTCTAACTTGACTTTTACTCCTCACTTTCAGCAGGTGGATTGCTGAAGAACCCGGACCTCTTCAAGAATCTGTCAACTCCTTCTTCCAACTGCTTTCCCTCCTGCTGTAAAAAATGTAGCACAAGAGTACCCCCTTCCCCTGTGGTCCACGGTAGCGCTGCAACCTAATCCTGTAAACCTTTACCGGGCAGTAGCTAAGATACAGATTTCTGAACAGGGCCTCTCTCTCCCTGTGGCCCCGTTGTTTGCCCATATTGGCCTTTGCTTTCCAAGTCTTCTCCTCTGTCTCTCTGTTGCT
>NW_006475305.1:0-315 GCF_000325575.1 Pteropus alecto | reverse complement strand
AAAAAATGGAAGGTCAGAGCTATTAAAAACCATAAAATAACCCCTTATTTTAAATAACTTCAAATACTTTAAGACTGAATTATCTAAAAGGATTTTATAAACACCAAGTGGTTAAACACAGAAGGCTGCAGGACATATTAGGGATGCCACTAATGCTGGTATGCCTGATGGCAGTCGGAAACAGAGGGAGCATTTAACGTATTTGTGTATTATCTAATTTAATCCTTCATGACAACTCTAGAACACAGATACTTATTTCCTCCACTACAGTCTTGTCACCTACTTAACAAATTTATAATCAAAAGAAAGCAACAA
>NW_006475304.1:0-315 GCF_000325575.1 Pteropus alecto | reverse complement strand
AAATTTTGCACTAACGATAACCCAAAACATTACCCTTACCCTAAAAAACATCCTAACAATGACTATAACTGTAAAACTAACCCTAACACTAAACCTAAAGTTAAACCTAACCCTAAGAGTAACCCTAATCCTTACACTAACCTTACCCTAACCCTTACTTTAACCCTAACAATAACACCTTACCCACACACTAACCCTAACCATTTACTTTAACCAAACCCAACACCTAACATTAAACCCTAAACCTAACCTTAACCCTATTCCAAACCCTTATACTAACTCTAACCCTAACCCTAAATATTACACTAAGAATAA
>NW_006475303.1:0-315 GCF_000325575.1 Pteropus alecto | reverse complement strand
ATGCAGAATGAGAGACAGTGCCGAGTTGGGGGTGGGGGCAGAAGGGAAGGCTGCAGTGAGAACCCCACAGCACAAAGGCCTGAAGGGGTGCAGGAGAGAGCCGGCAGTAGCCTGCCTGCCTTCGGGATGAAGAGCAGTCATCGCCAAGGCCCCAGAGCTGGGTTGGCCCAGCGCCCGCGGAGGGGTCTGGCGGGTTTGGAGCAGAAGGGCACCACCGTCTGGCCAGCTCTGCCCCCTGCATCGCTCGGGTGCTGTGTTGAGACTGGGCCAGCGGGAGGCTGGGCACAGGAGAGCGGGTGGGGGGCTCAGGGGAGA
>NW_006475302.1:0-315 GCF_000325575.1 Pteropus alecto | reverse complement strand
AACAACAACAAAACCTCAGCGCTGTTGGATAGTGTGTCTGTGTACCGGACACACTAAGTGGCTTTCTTAAAACTCACCAAGTCTACTCATAGTTTCCCCAGGGAAAGACAGTTTCAAACAGAAGAAATAGATCAACGTGCAGAGACTGACAGGTCAGGAAGGGCGAGGACTGAGCCGGCGTGGGGTGCAGGGATGGGGAGTTGCGGGAGAGCTCTGGAGAGTGCGTCCGCGCAGGGCGTCCGCGCGGGGCTGGGCGGTAAGGCTGGGCGGTAAGGCTGGCAGCATCTCGTAATGAAATAATAGCAATGAAACTAG
>NW_006475301.1:0-315 GCF_000325575.1 Pteropus alecto | reverse complement strand
CGGAGGGTGGTCATTACCGCTGAGGGGACCAAGGGGCGTCGGCCCCAGAGGGGCGAACGCACGGGCCCAACGGTTTACTTTCCAACGTGGGTGGGCGGCAGAACACAAGGATGCTGTTTCATTAATGTCACTTTGTGCGTCTCTAATAAAATAAAGCTTTCATAGTTATGAACTTAAAAATTCATAAAGTGAATTAAAACAGAACAAAGATGCAAAGACTTTAAAAAAGCAGCACAGGCAACGCTGTCGGCTGGGTGCAGACTCCGCCATGGGGGGAGCCGGCCCTCGTGTATAATGGGGACATCGACGCTCAGT
>NW_006475300.1:0-315 GCF_000325575.1 Pteropus alecto | reverse complement strand
TGAATTGTACAATGTAAATATGAGTAACAAATTGTCTCTTTTATTTCGATAAAGCCGGTGGGCGGGGGGAAGAATCACATCCACAATCATTGTTACCTAATGTTTTTGAGAGTCAGGAATCTCAGGATGGAATGCTAGATTTTCTGGTGAAGTTCTCTCACTAGGCATCAGGAATGATCTCTGGGATTGACTGTTGGAATATTTGCTTGCAAAATTGCTTAAAATGTTATTTGCCGATCACTTTTCCTGTGGATATAGAATCTCAGTTCTTCAATGCTTGTTCTTCATAAGGTGTCCTCAGTTCTTTGTATCATG
>NW_006475299.1:0-315 GCF_000325575.1 Pteropus alecto | reverse complement strand
CTGTGAGGGAGGCTTCCAGGCCCCTCTCCTGGCTCGTTGGGGGAGATCTTCACGTTCACATGGGGTTCTACCTATGTGCGTGTCTCCAGCCCTCCCCTCTGCGTAAGGACACCTGCCATGCCCTGTGTCCAGATCAGGTCGCATTCTGCGGTACTGGGGCTTAGGGCTTCAACATGGACTTGGGGGACACGGTTCAGCCCCTAACACCTGTATGCGACTGGGCTAGTCTCGGCTTCCTCTTGGGAGAAGGAAGCGTGACCGGGTGTCTCTGGGCCAGAACGGCCTGCTCTGGGCCCCACCCCTCGGGTGGCAGGT
>NW_006475298.1:0-315 GCF_000325575.1 Pteropus alecto | reverse complement strand
GACCATTACTCCCTACCTAACATCTCTTCTTTCAGGATAATGATCAGGTCAAATATGATTTGTCTTTTTTCCCCCCATTGAAGCTCCAAGTTATATAGCTGTACCTGACCCCAGTGTCCTGAAACAAGGCTTCTCTAAGGACCCTTCAACCTGGTCTGTGGATGAAGTGATACAGTTTATGAAACATAAAGATCCTCAGATATCAGGCCCCCTCGCCGACCTCTTCAGGCAACATGTAATGTATCTTTTGACCCGGTTTTCCTGCCATAATGCCTTTGAATGACCTCTCTGCAGGCCCTTCAGTTGGGTGCTGAT
>NW_006475297.1:0-315 GCF_000325575.1 Pteropus alecto | reverse complement strand
ATTGAAAATAGTTGAAAATTAATTTGTCAAAAAAGCAGAGAAAATTATGAAATATTTACTAAATCACTTCTCCCCCAAAAGTAGAACAAATATAGGTTGCATTCTTTTCCAAAGTAGGGAAAAGTTAAAATATGATAGCTAACAAATATCTGAATATTAATAGTACTCCTCCAAATAACACGAGTCAAGAAGGAAATCAACCTTCAAATTATGCTTAAATGAATATGAGCACATTCTGTAGAAAAACCTGACATAAAACATAAAAATGTACATACTGGAGAGAAAAAAAATGGCATATGATAGAGGCTCTGTTCA
>NW_006475296.1:0-315 GCF_000325575.1 Pteropus alecto | reverse complement strand
TCAAAAGACTGTCATGGTGTTTAAATGGGGCAATAAATGCTTATACCAGTGTGAATGTTCAATGGCAGAAGGGGTTACATACATACATACATTTGACAACATAGCCTTTACTCCTACCTTGAATTTTTGAGTCATCACTACTAACAAATCAAATTTTCTAATAGCATTGGATACAATGTTTAACCTTTCTTCATAGTAATTGAAAAATGAAATACTTTCCCATATTCATGTCTATTTTGGGTTGAATCATGTTCCCAATTTGTACATGGAAGTCCCTACTCCCAATACCTCAGAATGTGACTTAATTTGGAAATA
>NW_006475295.1:0-315 GCF_000325575.1 Pteropus alecto | reverse complement strand
TGCAGGCTGTTCACTGAACAAATTCTCCTGACTGAAGACCTGAATTCCAGCCTGTGCCATGCGTGCTGAGTCTTGTGCCCTGGCCTGGGGCTGCATTCACCCAGAGCAAAGGGAGCCTGTTTCTAATGCACACAAAAGTGCTGTGCATCCTCACAGCCAGCTCCCTGCAGGAGCTGTTTCAATCACCCAGGCCCGAGTGGAAGAGGAATGACCAAGGGTGGAGACCATAGGCTGGGAAGTCAGAAAGAGATGGAAGCGATATTGGGGAGCATAACACAACCTTTATTAAAAAAAAAAAAAAAACACTGAAGACAG
>NW_006475294.1:0-315 GCF_000325575.1 Pteropus alecto | reverse complement strand
TATCGAGGACTGGAATCTATATGTTTCCCTCTTCTTGAGTTTCTGATTCCTCAGGCTAACTGGCAATGTAGGCATCCTTCTTCATCTTAACTTCAATGCAGACAATACCTGCCGGTCTCTTGCTCATACGTGGTTCAGTAAATCCATGTTGAATGAATGAGAGCGTGGACGAGTGAAATGGTCGAGCTCCATACCATCTGGATGCTTCTGCATCGACACACTGACTCACGATGAGATGGAACGTTATCGAGTGATTTTCATACACTTATGTACCAGATATTATCATATCGGAGAATTAGATATGCATTTTAAGTT
>NW_006475293.1:0-315 GCF_000325575.1 Pteropus alecto | reverse complement strand
CCGCCCCGCCCCTAGAGTTCGGGCACATGTTCTGTGCGGGCTGTACCTTGCGCGGTCCTGTCGTGGATGTCCCCGCCTTAGGCTGGCAACTCCATGGCATATTTGGCAAGTGACTAGATGGCGGGGAGCCGCTCCCTGACCCTCTGGCTAGGTGCAGGCGCGTCCCTGTGTGGAGGCTGAATCTCTGGGAAGTCATTTGGTCTGCCATAGATTGGGGTGGGCCTGTGGGAGGGGGTTTTGGTCAAGAGGCTGGTGGGAGGCCAAAGCCAGTAGCTGGTGGGACATACACAGACACACAGACACACACACACACAC
>NW_006475292.1:0-315 GCF_000325575.1 Pteropus alecto | reverse complement strand
TCTCTCTCTCTCTCTCTTTCTTTCTTTCTTTTTAAATTCACTGTTAGTCAACAAGAACCTTCAAGTGGACTTTTCAATTAATTACGCAAGTTATACTCTGCTTCTCAGAGAAAGAACCTCATGAATAGACATTTTAAGAACTTTATACTTATTGAGAAATTGGTTTGCATGAATCTAGGCTCTAATTTGAAGGGATATTTGGTATATTCATTCCTACTAAATAAAACTTCACTTAATAAGACCTACTTTTAAAAAGCAACAAAATTCAAAACATTTTATTAATATTTTATCTTCTTGAAAGAAGTTAAAATTTAT
>NW_006475291.1:0-315 GCF_000325575.1 Pteropus alecto | reverse complement strand
CCTTTTGTAATGAAGAGATATCCTCACAATGACTCTGCATTTTTCTTACAATGACGCAATATGACAGCTAAGGTTTCATGCGCTATCCATTCGCTTCCTCACAGCATACTCAGGCTCAATTAAGAACGCAGCCAATGTGCAACTTCTGCATCCACTGACACAGGCAGTTTTCTGACAAACAGAAAAAAATTAAAAGCGAATTAAAGATCATTGACTGCCCGAATATTCCGTTCACCTCACATAAGATTTGTAATGTGGCCATGACCTTTATTGGAGTATGAAGTCTGTCTCAGCCACCTTCTGTTCCACACATAC
>NW_006475290.1:0-315 GCF_000325575.1 Pteropus alecto | reverse complement strand
ATAGAGCAAATTAAATAAGTAAATTCAATATCCCAGCAGTTTTTAGATACATCCCAATATAGCTTCAGGATGAAAATTTGACTTAAAAATTTTGCCAGTAAAATTTTTTTAGGTAATGAATATATATGGAACATTGTTATATAGAGAGTAATAGTTAAATAGAAATAACAATTGTTCTGAATGACACCCAGCTCCTATATCAGAGTTTCCTTAAGTTCCAAAAAACATAAACATTTAACTTAAAAACCAATGACCAAGTATTTGCATCTAAAATAGAACTGGAACTTGAGAAACAGATGAGTAAAGGAAAAGATA
>NW_006475289.1:0-315 GCF_000325575.1 Pteropus alecto | reverse complement strand
GAGATGCGGGAGCAAGGACACCCGTGGGCCTCGTTTGCTGATGCCGGCAACTAACTGGACGTCACCGGCGGTCTGCCCGGGCCCGGAAAGCAGATCCCAGCGCATCTGTGCCGTAGGGGCACAGAGCGGTGTCACGGAGCAACGTCGCCGTAGCTGCCCCCGACCCCGGGTGACACCACGCTGTCACCAGGGTAGCTTGAGAGGCGCGCCCTGGCGGACACCCTACTTTCCATTTCAAGCCTTTCTGAAGCGTTTTCTCTTCCCCTGTGACAGTTTTTACTGGTAAAACATGAAGACTGAGTGTGAACACATGGG
>NW_006475288.1:0-315 GCF_000325575.1 Pteropus alecto | reverse complement strand
TTGGGAGGAGTTTAGTTGCAGTCTAAGTTCAGCCCTTTCCAATGGCCTTCCCGTGGCCACTCGGCATGAGCTACGAAGTTACCAGCAGATGGTTGCCCCTTGTGCTTGGCTGGAGGTGCCTGGCAGATAATAAACTGCAAATGAAGGCCTATGCTACTTGTGCAAAGCTTAGGTCTTCCTAGCAAGAGGTACAAGTAATGCCGAGTACAGATGCTGCTTGTTTGATGCAAATCTTTAAGGGTTTTTAGGAAATTCAACATCATGAGCAAGGACAGGTGATTTATCTGCAGAAGCCAAAGTAAGGAGCTTAGTTGG
>NW_006475287.1:0-315 GCF_000325575.1 Pteropus alecto | reverse complement strand
AAACAAACGCACAGATACAGAGAATATTTCGAGAGCTGCTAGATGGGAGGGGAGTCGGGGGAACGGGGAAAAGGGGCAAAGGCACTAAGAAGTACAAATGGACAGCCGCACAGTAGACATGGAGATACAAAGAGTAGCTGGAAAATAGTTAACAACGTAACAAACATGTAGGGGGAAGAGGGTACAAGATTTAGTGAGGCGATCACTTCGTGAGTTACATAGAGCTCAATCACTATGCTGAACAACTGAAACCAATATATTATTATATGCCAACTATAACTTTAAAAAACTCATTGAATTGTACAATGTAAATAC
>NW_006475286.1:0-315 GCF_000325575.1 Pteropus alecto | reverse complement strand
ATGGACAACTTTGTGAGATTTGACATATTTAAAATTAGAGAAGAAAGATCAAAATGATTTTCCATTTTCTAGGTTGAGCAACTGGGATAATTTTGTTATAACTTATGGAAAAAGAGGGAGTTTTCACTAACAAATACATACGAATGCATCCCATCTTATGAATGTGATTATGGGATCACAAAAACATATAAAAAATAGTATCATTCATTCAAATACTTTTTTGAAAATCACTCTAACTTTGAATGAATTAATTGATCAAAATTCTTGTTTTTGGAGGACAGGAAAAAAATGGCATAGATGATAGAGGCTTTATTC
>NW_006475285.1:0-315 GCF_000325575.1 Pteropus alecto | reverse complement strand
ACAATAAGGTTTTCCAAACCCGCCAAAAGGCCAAGAGCCAAGACCTGATGGTCCCCAGGAGAGGTCCTGGGTCTTAACTTTAAGTAAAGCAGTGCTCTTCCCTCCTCTCCACTCAGGCCTCCCCTGCTGTGAGGCTGCCTCCTCCCACCTCCACCTCCACTTGACAGTCCCTGAGACCAGTGGATGCAGGGGAGCCTCCTCTCTGGGCTGGAGCTCCTCCTCTTCCACGTGCTGCACACAGCGGTCAGCTTCTGCATGGATGATCCCCCCAAATGTAAAGAACGTGAAGACTTCCTGGATCACACCAAGAACTGG
>NW_006475284.1:0-315 GCF_000325575.1 Pteropus alecto | reverse complement strand
CTATATCAGTAAATTGTACCCTATCCTAACTTATAATCTACCCTCCCCAGTCCAAAACTCTTAAAATTCACTCTAGTACATATTATTCTGTACTAATAACCAGTTTCTTTCTGCAGTTTCTTAGGTGTGTAAGTTATCTCCTCCTGGAATAGGAATTGTACTTACTGCTCAGGCTGTGCTGGAGTCCATCAGCCTGACAGCAGTGAGGGACTGCTTAGAGGCAATGGGCAATAGTGAGGCAGATCTGGAGGGGAATGAAATTACCTTTCAAGGCACAGGTTTCAGGAGAAGTTGTGCAGTCTTCAGGCAAAAGGA
>NW_006475283.1:0-315 GCF_000325575.1 Pteropus alecto | reverse complement strand
TGCAGTGAGTCCGACAGAGAGGGACAAATACCATGCGACTTCACCTATATGTGGAATCTAAACAACAAGATAAATGAACAAACAGGAGAAACAAACGCATAGATACAGAGATTGTTTTGATGGTTTCCAGATGGGTCCTCTGCTGGGTGTCTGGATGGGGGAAAAAGGGATTACGAAATATAAATTCGTGGTCACAATATTATAGTCATGAGGATATAAAGTATAGTATGGGGAACGTAGTCAATAGTATTGTAATAATTATGTATGGTATTAGATGGACACTAGATTGAAAGAGAGATTGCCTTGTAAGTTATA
>NW_006475282.1:0-315 GCF_000325575.1 Pteropus alecto | reverse complement strand
CACCTTGATCTTGGCCCTCCAGGCTCTAGAACTGTGAGGAAATTCTGTTGCTGAAGCCATCTAGTCTGTCGTATTTTGCTGTGGCAACCATGGTAAACTAATACAGCTAAATATTCTCTCTCACTCACTGCCCAGAGCAACTTTGCCCGAGGACATACAGCAAAATTTGCTCTTCTCTGGGTGCAGCGCTGACCTCTTTAATGATAACAAATTAGCTGTGTTGAAGTCCACAGTGTATAGTAAGTCCTCACTTGGAAACTGACTTCAAGTGACACGACACATAAACATATAAACCAATTTTACCATAGGCTAATT
>NW_006475281.1:0-315 GCF_000325575.1 Pteropus alecto | reverse complement strand
ACAACACATATATTTAAACCGACTTTAGTGTCAAAATATGTATAGTCTACCCACCCCCTATATAAGTGTAACTATTTTTTCCTGCTTTCTCTCATGTTCTAGTTTTGTGGATATATTTTATAACTTTACAGGTTGTTATTAAATTATGATTACATTGCAAAAGTTTCACTTTTGAACAATCAGTTCCGTCCTTGTATTTAGTTTTGTAACTTTGTTGAAAATATTTGACCATGCTTTTTTAAAAAAAAAATTTTTTTTCCTAGTTTTGTACGTGACTGATATTTCTTTTGCACTTTGTCATTTTCTTTTTTTTGT
>NW_006475280.1:0-315 GCF_000325575.1 Pteropus alecto | reverse complement strand
ATTGACCAGAAAAGTATGAAAATGAAGTTCTTGCCTGTCTTGAATTTCACAGCCTCTCAATAAAGTTTTTCATTATGTTGCTTCTACCTCCTTGTCCTTATTTGAACGACGGCGAAACAGCCAGTGCCTTGTGGCTACAGACACAACAGAGGAAGCCTCTGAAAGCTCCCTCCCTGTCTCCCGGCCGCCCGCCGCCCAGCTGACTTCTGCCCCGGGGACACACCCGTGACAGCCCAGCCCAGCACATCCGCAGTCCGCACAGAGACCCGAGTGTGTGCCGGGCCTCCCGGCTCGTGAGCTCCGGGCCCCGTGCGC
>NW_006475279.1:0-315 GCF_000325575.1 Pteropus alecto | reverse complement strand
ACTTATTTTCTATAGTAAAATCTAAGTTTCCTCGACAATAGAGATGCCATGAAGGCCTGCAGGGGATTATAAAATCAGAAAATCTAGACACTTAATAGAACTCCCTGAACCAGCATCTTTAATACATTTAAATATGAGGTCCCTTGAAAATCTCTTTAAACACTTGAGGCAAAGTCAAAGGACAGGCTGTACTTGGCCACCATAAGACAGAATAGCTCCCTTGCCTTTAATGGCAGAGACCCAGGAAAAACGACTTATGTTAGGTCCAGGTTGGGAACTATTTGGCAGAGAAACCATAAAAAAGTAAATGAGCCT
>NW_006475278.1:0-315 GCF_000325575.1 Pteropus alecto | reverse complement strand
CCACCAGCTGGCCACCATCCTCCCCGTCCCTCGGTGGGGTCTGTGGCCCAGCCCGCCCGCAGGCTCACAGTCATGGGACCAGGGACTCCTAGTCTCCACGCCCCTCCCCCGGGCACCCGCCCTCCCGTCCGGAAAGCTCTCTGGGAGCTCGTCTTTACTCATGACATCTGCACGCCACTGGCCACCTGCCTGTCATCCGTGAACCTGCCCCCCACCTGCCCTGCCCCCAGGCTGCTGAGTCATCATTACCCCTGCAGCTGAAACCTCCATTCTCACGCTGTCTCTGTAAAGGACCAACATTAAAATCCCAATCCC
>NW_006475277.1:0-315 GCF_000325575.1 Pteropus alecto | reverse complement strand
TGGTTGAATGTTTGTCCCCAACATCACAAACTACCGTAGGCCCACAAAGTAGCTTAATTCCAAATTATTTTTCTGAGCTACTAGGAAACTTTATGTCAAAAGCTCTCTCCCTGTTCTAAAGGTTGCATTCTTCAATTAGAGAGAAAAAAATGTTTTCTGTAAAATCTAAGAAGTCCTCTCAGTATTCGCCATAGGTGCTACCTACCTCTAGGGTACATGGCTGAATTTTCCCTGTATTTAGATTCCTAAGTACTCATATACATCTTTTTGAAGTACAATTTATAAAGGCCAGGGATTCCCCTTACCAGTAGTAAT
>NW_006475276.1:0-315 GCF_000325575.1 Pteropus alecto | reverse complement strand
AAAAAAAAATGATGCATAAGTTTTCTGGAAGCCTCATCTGCCAAAATTTAAAAGAGGGGAAGAAGGAGAGGCAGGAGAAATCCCAAAGGAAGATACAGAAAGACGATGTATTTAGAGCAAATCAGACACTAAACTGGAGGAGGAGGAAGGCTCGATGCCGAAAACACACAGGGTGCAGACATCATTATGGACGTAACTTTCAGGTGGAGCGTGTACGAGCTGGGCACGTTAGCACTGGGAGAGGGGTTTTCACAAGGAGAGAGTCGCAGGAAGCTCACTCTGACGTCTCTTCTCATCCTCCTCCTGGTGACATTT
>NW_006475275.1:0-315 GCF_000325575.1 Pteropus alecto | reverse complement strand
TGGAGAGGGCCTAGAAGCAATGGCACCCCAGTAGCAAAAAGCACACCTACCACCCAGATCTTGTTTTTAAATATCATTTTCCAATGAAGGAATTCAGGACTCCTTGGAGAAAGGGCTGATTCTAGAACTAGGGCAGAAAATATATAAGATGAATCTAGAGTATCTTATAATGAGAAAAAAGTAAGGAAATGTTTAAAAAATGATGGGGTTTACAAAGAGATATAGTAAACAACTGAAGGAGCTCCCAATGGTCAAGTTTGAGCAACACAGTAAGTAAAGTAGTATTGGCTTATAGTCCAAAAAAAAAAAAAAAAA
>NW_006475274.1:0-315 GCF_000325575.1 Pteropus alecto | reverse complement strand
CTGTTTTTCTTCTGAGTGCAGTTCAAATTGACATAACACCTCTACTTCCAGTTAGTGGGATGGAAGAGGGGCTACGATTTAGAAATGAGTGGACAGTTTCAATTTAATCTCAGACCAAATTAAAGAGATGTGTCCTTGCCCAAATGACTTGTAAAAAAAAACAAAGTAAATTCTCTCTGTAGGAAGGTAACTTCAAACACAAAGTCCTACAATCGATAAAGAAATTATAAGACATATTATTTTTTTAAAAATCATAGGCTTGCAAGACATCAGATATAAGAGATATGAGACACAGACTTCAAAATAATTATGCCT
>NW_006475273.1:0-315 GCF_000325575.1 Pteropus alecto | reverse complement strand
GGAACTGTGAGCGTGCCTCCTCAGGGCACAATGTCCCCTCAACAACCTCCAGCTGCTGCTCTGCTGGGACCAGTGAGTCAGCCTCCATCACACCGGTCAGCACAGCGCACCTCCTGCCTGCTTGTGCGGGGAGGCGATGGGAAGCATCAGCGGGTAGATTGACAACTGCAATCAAATGACAACAGCTCTTCTGTTGTCGCTTCAGAAGCATCAGGTCACCGGAGTCCCCTCCAAAGTGCTTCCAGGTGAACATGCAGGTACAGTGCCATCGTCTGCACTCAGAAGCTTCAAGGGCCACTGTCCTTCAGCCTCTCT
>NW_006475272.1:0-315 GCF_000325575.1 Pteropus alecto | reverse complement strand
TGCGAGGAGTAGCTCAGGACTTCAAAATGGATTGAGGCCTATTTAGCTGGCCTTTTTGAAGACACCAACCCTTGTGCTATCCACGCCAAAAGTGTAACAATTATGCCGAAAGACATCGAGCCAGCGCGCCACATATGCAGAGAATGTGCTCAAGAATCTGCTATGATGGGAAACATTTCACTCTTTAAAATTTTTTTTCTTCTTCTACTTTCTTTTGGAAGTTCTGAACGTTAGATATTTTCTTTCCATGGGGTCAAAAGGTACCACAATATGTGATTCAAACTGGAAAAATAAGGGACAGAAATCAGGTATTGG
>NW_006475271.1:0-315 GCF_000325575.1 Pteropus alecto | reverse complement strand
TCCACAGACATGGACACACACATACATATGCACGCGCACATATCCACGCAGACACACGCAAGCACACGTGCGGAAATACATACACGCGGACATGAAAAACGCATGCCTGTGCACGTGTTCCCACACAAGCACACGTACACAGATACACACCTCGTGATACATACACGCAGGAGGACACCGTCCAGTGTCGCGAGTTGCAGCAAACCTTTACTTACAGGGTCACGGCACCAGTTCGAGAGCACAGGAAAAAGACAAGTCGAGGGATTCTTTGTCCGAGGAGCGATGGTGGACTGGCCGCTGGCGTCACGAGTGAGG
>NW_006475270.1:0-315 GCF_000325575.1 Pteropus alecto | reverse complement strand
GCCTTTGGTTTTGGTGTCAAGTCCAAAAAGTTATCACCAAGACCGATGCCAAGGAGCTTGTCACCTCTGTTTTCTTCCACGAGATTTATATTTTTAGCTCTTATGTTCAAGTTCTTTAATCCATTTTGAGTTCATTTTTGTGTGTCTCGTAGGGTAGCAGTGCAATGTCATTCTTTTGCATGTGGCTGTCCATTTTTTTCAACACCACTTGTTATAGAGACTGCCCTTTCCCCATTGTATATTCTTGACTCCTTTGTTGTAAATTAATTGACCGTATATTTGTAGGTTTATTTCTGGGCTCTCTATTCTGTTCCA
>NW_006475269.1:0-315 GCF_000325575.1 Pteropus alecto | reverse complement strand
GCTTCCTACTCATCTAGGGGAGCGTGGGTGATGTCACAAAAGCAGCTCCAAGGTTCTATTGATACGGTCACTCACCGTTGAGGAAAGAGAGGAATGATGGAGAGAGAGGGGCGTGATGAGCTACCAACCACTTCTACTGGAAACAAACATTAGTAACGCTGCCTAAGAAGAGACTAGAAAAAACGTGAGGAGGCCTTAGTAATAATAGTAAAAGATCCTGAAATTTTATTCTTCCTGTCCCTACCCTCTATCACAAATTCCTGAGTTTCTTAGAGATGGCTACTACATAAATCATATATTAATTCAGTATTGTTT
>NW_006475268.1:0-315 GCF_000325575.1 Pteropus alecto | reverse complement strand
GGTGACCTTGTTTCTAGTTGTTCTTGGGGGACCTTCCAGAGTTAGGAACCTTGCTTTCTTGAGTGTTGGTGTGTGCCAGGCCCTGAGCTTGGGACTCGCGTTACCGGTTCGGCTCCCTCAGTCCTGCCCCCGACCTCGTTAGCCAAAGCAGTATTGTGCCCACTTTCCCGGTGAGGAAACTGAGGTTTGGAGAGGCTGAGGGGCCCAGTCCACCAGCACAACTGAGCCCGTTTGAAAGCGCCAGCTCGATGGCGGTGTAGCGGCATAGCCGGGGAGTGGGGCCCCTGGCCCCGAGAGATCCGCCCTCCGAGAGGT
>NW_006475267.1:0-315 GCF_000325575.1 Pteropus alecto | reverse complement strand
GCTGAGTCTTTCTCATGCTGCCATTTCTCTGATTCTCCCTTCCAATTCCCTCTTCTGCTTTTAAGGATCCTTATGATTACAATGGGCCCAAAGGAATAATGCAGAATAATCTCCCTAGCTTAAGGTCAGCTGATTAGCAACTTTTATTTCCCTTTTCCACATAATTTGACACATTCACAGGTTCTGGGAATTAAACACAGACATCTTTGTAGGAGAGGACATCATTCTGTCTACCACAGAAGGAGAAGGTAAGAACATTCCAGAAGTGAGGAAAAAGTATAAGCCAATGTCTAGAAGAAGAAATGCATGATGTAG
>NW_006475266.1:0-315 GCF_000325575.1 Pteropus alecto | reverse complement strand
TGTACCTCACTCTGCTGCATGACCCAGAAGACTGGGAGGCAGCCTGGACACCCCTACCCCCATTTTCCTGCCCATATGACCTGTCAGTGACCTCCTTGGATGGACATGCCCCAGCTCTGGATCCTTCTGCAAAGGGATTTCAGAAAGATTGTCAACAGCGAAAGCCTCATTGGGGTCCCAAGGGACTTCTCTGAGGTGAGGACGCTCCCTCCTGTGCGCCCCGACCCCGAACCGGCACAAGTCACCCAGCCTCGCTCCGTCTGGTTCCTCACCTGTAAATGGGAATGAACAATTCTGCCTATTTCATGTGCGTGA
>NW_006475265.1:0-315 GCF_000325575.1 Pteropus alecto | reverse complement strand
TTCCGCACGCAGAGTCTTAGTGGGAGGCAGAGACGACCTCCCTCCATTAAAGTGGGAAACCCACTTTCCCAAACATTCTTGTAGCTGGACCTGGCATGAGGTCAGGCGACTACATGCCAGACTCTAACTCAGGACATGGTGACACAGAGGCTGGAACTGTGCAGAATGCATCTGGCAGATAACAACATGCAGTTGCCAGAAGCAGCAGCGATAGCAATCTTAGCCCCGGGGTCCACTGTCCAGCATGAGGGATGCCAGTGGTGTGAGCAGTGACATCTGTGTCCAGCAGCAGGGGCAGTCATCCCTATGTGGGAC
>NW_006475264.1:0-315 GCF_000325575.1 Pteropus alecto | reverse complement strand
CACAAAATATTATAATTAAGATTATATTATTATTTATTTATTATTAGGATAAAAATAAAATTCTGAGATACTATCTCCTTTATTTGTTAAAAACGTTCCATTTTCTACTCAATTACCAAAATATCATGTTTACTATCATAATATACTGTCACTAGTACCATAGTAATTTATCATATCACTACTTCATGATAAATTGTCACTTCTGTAGGCAATGCTTTTTACCAGTCATTCACAATAGCTGTTGCTATTTTTTTGTAAAACTTGATTTTGCACAAAAGGAAAGTTTCTGACTAAAAACCAAGATGGCAAGTGAAA
>NW_006475263.1:0-315 GCF_000325575.1 Pteropus alecto | reverse complement strand
ATGGCTCACAAAACTTAAAATATTTACTATCTGGCCCATTCCAGAAAAAGTTTTTTGAACCTGATGTACAGCATCTAGTCTATTTGCCTATCACCTAGCCAGCAGTGAACATCTCTTGCATGCTTGACACTGTGCTGGACACTGGTGATTCAGAGACAAATTGGTTGTGGACCTGCTGCTTCCCTAAGTCCCAGAGAAGCTGGCCCCACTTCACAGATGAGGAGACTGAGGTCTGGAACCACTAAGCATCCCCAGAACTGCACATCCCCACCCCCGCCCCCCAGAGATTTATGGTTGAAATGGACCAAAATCCAG
>NW_006475262.1:0-315 GCF_000325575.1 Pteropus alecto | reverse complement strand
CACACACACACACACACACACACACACCCCATGTGAATCACTTTATATACATCATCTTAAACATCAGGACAGCTCAGGAAGGTAGGCATTGCAATTTCCATTTTATAGAGGACATTGGGCCTCCATTATGTTAAGTAACTTGCATAAGGAAGGGGCTTAGCCAGGATTCAAATTCTTATTTGTTGATATATACATGCTGATATATGCACCAAACCCCTTGGCAGTGACTGAAATTGAAAATTTGCATCTGAAACGTAGACAGTTGTATCTGAACATATATTACCTAAACACACACACACACACACACACACACAC
>NW_006475261.1:0-315 GCF_000325575.1 Pteropus alecto | reverse complement strand
TCCACCAGACACCCGCCTAGCACATGGCAAGTACCAGGGCCTCTCATGTCCCCGCATGCAGCATGCTCATCACTCTGACCACGTAGACACGTTGTTCCCTTTGCCTAAATAGCTTGCTCTCCCTTATTTACTGACTGTCTCCTTCTGGGGCTCGGTTCAGACAGAAGTTGCCTCTTCGAGATAACCTTCTCGGACCTCCGAGCCAACCCCTCTCCACTTTCCTCTGTACTACAACCATTTCAGAACTTTTAGAATGACATTTTTGGAGTCATGGGAGGACGGCTACTGCAATACAGTAGTTTTTCAATCCCTTCC
>NW_006475260.1:0-315 GCF_000325575.1 Pteropus alecto | reverse complement strand
AAAAAAGGCAATTCCAAGTGTTGGCAATCCTGAGGAAAAAGTGAAAACGCCATACACTGGGCTGGAATGCAGAATGATACAGACCCTCTGGAAAGCAGTTTGGCAGTTTATCAAACGTCACAGATAAACTTGCCAGCGGTTTCATTCCTGGGAAGCTACCCAAGAGAGGTGAAAACACATATCCACACAAAGACTTGCACAGGACTATTCACAGTAGGATTGTTCATAATAGCCCCAAACTGTAAACCATCCAAATGCCCATCAACGGGTAATCAAAATGTGGTACGACCATACATTGGGATAAAAAGGAACTAC
>NW_006475259.1:0-315 GCF_000325575.1 Pteropus alecto | reverse complement strand
TTTTTTTTTTAATTTTAAAAGATTGTGCTTTTTGTGACCTATTTTAAGAAAATTTTGCCTAAAGATCACTAAGATTTTCTCTTATATTGTCATTAGTTTTAGCCCTTAATATATTTTGGTCTGTGATCTGTTTCAAATTAATTTTTGTATATGAGATGTTGTGAAGGTTGTTTCACTTTTTTGCATGTGACTATCCAGTTGTTCAAGCATCATTTTGAAAAGATTATTTTTTCCAAATGAATTTCTTAACACCTTTGTGGAAAATCTGTTGAGCATATATATGTTGATATATTTCTGCATAGGTGTTTTTTTTTT
>NW_006475258.1:0-313 GCF_000325575.1 Pteropus alecto | reverse complement strand
CTGACCTTAACCATTAACTAAAGTTTACCCTAACCATATCTTGAACCAATCCTAACACTAATCCGAATCAAAAACTAATGTAACTCTAACCTCTTACTCAAAAATTAATCCTAAACATAACAGTAACCCTAAACAAACCATAACGTTAAACCTTACCCTAATCCTAATACTAACACTAATCCTAACCTTAACTCTAATCCTAACCCTAACCCTAAACATAAACTTAACCATAACCCTAAACCTAATCGTAACCCTAACACCAACACTAACCCTAAAATATAAACCTAACCCTTACTCTAACCCGAAACCTAAT
>NW_006475257.1:0-315 GCF_000325575.1 Pteropus alecto | reverse complement strand
CCAGGCAGGTCCAGCCTCTACCCTCCCCACTCCACGCCCACACCAACTCCCAGTGAACTCTTCAATTGCCTCAGATTCCTTAACTATAAGTGGAAATAAAGAGGGTGACTCCCTCACACAGGGTTGCGAGAAATCAAGAAATGTGCTCTACAGTGCTCAGTGCCCACGCCCGGCACACAGCAGAAATTAGGTGTGTCGGAACGGCACAAAGTTTACAGTACAGGCGTGCACCACACAATGACATTTTAGTCAATGACAGACCACATGTACGACCATGGTCCCATGAGATTATAACGGAGCTGAAAAACTTATCAC
>NW_006475256.1:0-315 GCF_000325575.1 Pteropus alecto | reverse complement strand
CTTTACTTAAGAGTTCACTGATGAGAGTCAAAGTTGCTAGCAAAATTTTTTATAATCCAGAATGCCCAAACAGTTCTCAATTTTGTGAAAAAAAAAATTTTTAACCTTACTAGTTTCATATATTTTTATGAAATATACATATTTCATTATATATACACATATATACACTTATATAGTACCCTATTACAAGTTGTAACTAAATTTTGTACTACCTTGCTTAAAACAGACACTTCCTTTTCTTCTGCCAGAAAGTCAGCTAGAGAAGCAGATCTTTGAAAACTCTGTTGCACTTTACTAAATCCATAAAGGTTAAGC
>NW_006475255.1:0-315 GCF_000325575.1 Pteropus alecto | reverse complement strand
GTCTGGAGGCCACGGACTCAGCTGCTGTCACAGAGGTGATGCCGCATCGGGGACGCGCACGGACCAGGGAACGGCCCGGGCGGGAGCCGCCTGCTCGCCCCGTCCACCCTCCGCGCTCTGCATCATAATCGCGCCGGGTTTGCTGTCCTGTCTCTTGAAGTCGCCTGGGCCCGCGCCTGCCTTTGTCCTTCGGGGCGGTGTCAGCAGGACGGAGCCAGTGGGATGCTCCGTTCTGGAAAACTCCGTCTTCGCTTCGCCGGTGTCACCGCAGCCACCTGGCTTTCATTCCGCGCCCGCGTGGGCGCCTCCTCCAGC
>NW_006475254.1:0-315 GCF_000325575.1 Pteropus alecto | reverse complement strand
AGACACATGGCGCCCGAGGCTCTGGGGCTGGGCGTGGGAAGTGCCTGGCGGGACACGGGCCAGAGCCTCCCGCTCCACGCAGCCCGTGCCAGCGTCTCGCCCTCGACCTCTGTCCCCACACCTCGGCAATCGGCTGGGACAAACACACAGGCTCCTTTTTGCCTAAGTTCCATAAGCATTGTGATTCCTGCCCCAAAGCTCTGTGTGGCTTCATAAATTCTGCCTCCTGGAAACTGGAATCAGTTTGTGGGCCCGTGGTTCTTCGCTAGCGAGTATGTTGCAGTGTGCCCGTTTGTGTGTGTGTGTGTGTGTGTG
>NW_006475253.1:0-315 GCF_000325575.1 Pteropus alecto | reverse complement strand
AAGACTGAGTCAAGAATAAACAGAAAATCTGAACCGACCGATTACTACTAACAAAAATCGAATCGGTGATCAAAAAACTCCCTACAAACAGAAGTCCTGGAACACGTGGCTTCACAGGTGAATTTTACCAAACAGTCAAGGAAGAATTAACATTTATTCTTCAAAAACTATTCCAAAAAATTGAGGAGGAAGGAAGGTTCCCAAGCTCATTTTATGAGGCCGGCATTATCCTGATTTTGAAACCAAAGACGTTACGAAGTAAGAAAATTATAGGCCTATTTCCCTGATGACTATAGATGCAAAAATTCTCAACAA
>NW_006475252.1:0-315 GCF_000325575.1 Pteropus alecto | reverse complement strand
GAAATTGGAACCCTTGTGCATTGCTGGTGGGAATGTGAAACAGTGCAGCAACTGTGGAAAATAGTACGGCTGTTTCTCAAAAAATTAAACAGAATTACCATACGGTCCAGCAATTCCACTTTTGGGCAGATAACGAAAAGAATGAAAAGCAGGGTCTCAAAGAAATATTTGTATAGTTACGTTCATAGCAGCATTGTTCATAATAGCCAAGAAGTGGAAGCAACCTAGGTGTCTATCGACAGATGAATGGATAAACAAAATGAAACATTTACATACAATGGAATATCATTAAGCCTTAAAAAGGAAATTCTGACA
>NW_006475251.1:0-315 GCF_000325575.1 Pteropus alecto | reverse complement strand
GGTGTGTGCCCAACAGGTAACTGCACGCATGATCAACAAAACATGCCCATGTGTTTTCATGGTAATGTTACGCGTAGACGCTAATAGCTGGGGTCAGCCCAAGTGACGACCGACGGAAGACAGGACAGGTATATCGTGCCCTACGTGATTCCCTTACAGAGTCCAGAAAAGGTGGGACTGATAAGTGCTAGAAGTCAGGACGGGTGATGTCTGCAGGGTGATCGCGGGAAGAGAGCCAAGGGTGCTTTCGGATGGGTGATGTCCTCCGTCCCAGACACACGCTGGGAACGAGGACAGGACACTTACCGTTTTCAC
>NW_006475250.1:0-315 GCF_000325575.1 Pteropus alecto | reverse complement strand
CCACCTGGGTCTTGGACCTTGAGCCTCCGGCCTGACTGTGAGAGAATGAAGACGTTTCTGCGGGTTAAGCCACCCAGTTTGTGGCAGCCCGAGGAAACTACCGTAGCACACCACCATCTAGTCCACTCGGGCTCCCATAGACACGTGGCAGTCTGGGGGCTCATAAACAACTCTATTTCTCTCACTTCTGGAGACCGGAAGTCCAAGGTCAAGGCGCCAGAAGATGTGGTGTCCGGCGAAAGCCCTCTTGCAGGATGCAGGCAGCCACCTTCTCACTGTCCGGCAGATGGGGCGAGGGAGCTCTCCGGGGTCCCC
>NW_006475249.1:0-315 GCF_000325575.1 Pteropus alecto | reverse complement strand
GAGGACCCTGCCGTGGTCTGCCATCCCTGGACTGGCGCCCCGTCTACCTTTTAACCACCCCATCCCAGCCCGACAGGGGAAGAGCCCCGGATGCAAGGCTGGGCCCCGAGTGTAAACACCAGGTTGGGGCTGTGTCCAGCGCAGGGGGTCCCCGGATGGCAGTGTGTGGGGACAACAGGACCCCGAAAACCTCTCTGAGGACCTGCCAGGGGGCCGGGGTGTTTACCCCAGGGGAGAGGGCAGGACGGGGGACCGAGTGGAGGGAGCAGGGCCAGCACAAGGGACAACTGCGGTCCCTCAAGCTGCAGCCCCAGC
>NW_006475248.1:0-314 GCF_000325575.1 Pteropus alecto | reverse complement strand
AAAAAAGCCAACAAGGTGATAAAATAATACAGCATTACGAGAAGAAGGATTTCAGAACTTAGGAAACTAAGAACAAAACCAGGCAAATACATAATTATAAACAGAAAGGGGCAACCTAGATACAGCACAATATCAAATGACATATGTAGAAGAAAAATGTGATACTCATAATAGAAATTAATGAAAAGTAAAGCAATTAAATAGTTAGAGAGAAGCTAATAGACATAGACAGCAAAGACGATCAAATATAAAAACAACTGGTGCTTCTGAAGAAGAAAACTCAAAAAGTACAATGGAAAATGCATATAAAAAAA
>NW_006475247.1:0-315 GCF_000325575.1 Pteropus alecto | reverse complement strand
GAGCCAGCCCCTGGCTTCCCCGTGGGGCCGTGACCCTCCATGCCCAGCTCTGGCCTGGGCCGTTGTCTGGCGTGTGTCCAGGGAGCATAAGAAGCTTCTAAGCCAAAAAACAGGTAGGACAGCACCTCCAGCCCAATAGGTGGGGTGTGAGCGAGAGGCAGGCAGGTGGGTGGGGGGCAGGGGGACTGAGGACCGGGCCTGGGGACCCTGCAGTGTCCCAGCATGAGCCTCTGTCCCCCCGCAGCCCCTGCAGGGTACCCCTTCCCCTCCCATGAACTGTGGTCCCTGCAGCCCGAGGCTGTCCCCAGCCAGCCC
>NW_006475246.1:0-315 GCF_000325575.1 Pteropus alecto | reverse complement strand
TCCTAAGTATTTTATTATTTTCGATGCTATTATAAGTGGGATCATTTTCTTTATTTCTTTTTCAAATAATTTGTTAGATTATAAAAACACTATTGATTTTTGCATGTTAATTTTGTGTCTTGTAATTTTACCAAATTTGTCAATTAGATCTAACAGTTTTTTGGTGTAGTCTTTGGAATTTTCTCTATGTAAAAACACTTAATCTGCAAATAAAGACAATTTTACTTCTTCTTTTCCAATTCTGATGGTTTTTTTTATTTCTTTTTCCAGCCAGATTGCTCTATGTAGGACTTCCAGTACTATGCTGAATAGAAA
>NW_006475245.1:0-315 GCF_000325575.1 Pteropus alecto | reverse complement strand
GTGTGCATGTGAGTGTGGAAATGTGAGTGTGTGTGTGAGTGCGAGTGCATGTGTGTGAGTGTGTGTGAGTGTCCAATATGAGTGCATGTGTGTGAGTGCGCGAGTGCGTGCCTGTGAGTGTGTGCGTGTGAGTGTGAGTGTGTGCATGTGTGTGAGAGTATGCAAATGTGTGTGCGTGAATGTGCAAGTGTGTGTGAGTGTGTGCGTATGAGTGTGTGCAAGTGTGTGAATGCACGAGTGCACGCGTGAATGTGAGTGCATGCATGTGAGTGTGTGAGCATGTGCGTGCGAGTGTTTGCATCTGAATGTGTGTGG
>NW_006475244.1:0-315 GCF_000325575.1 Pteropus alecto | reverse complement strand
GTGTCAGAACAGGCAAGTTTGATCACCTGATTAATGTCACAGAAATAGTGGGGAATTTCTAAGTCTGTGCAGAAGGACAGCGTCAATACCAATAAGCTTTGTAACAATGAAATTAAGGCACTCATGATCCAGGATACCAGAACCAGCAACCCACAGAGTCAGGGGTTCATGATGACTGTATAGTGCAGGGGGTGACAGATGGCCACAAAATAGTTATAGGCCATCAGAGTCAGGAGTAAGTCGTCCAACAAACCAAAGAGTGTGGAAAAATACATCTGCATGATGCAGCCTTTATAGGTGATAACTTTGCTCTGA
>NW_006475243.1:0-315 GCF_000325575.1 Pteropus alecto | reverse complement strand
GTTGTTGTGGTGATGGGGCTGGGAGAGTGTCTCTATCTAACCTTTGACTGAGTCTTGTTCTCAGCCAGTGATGTGTCCTGGGTCTGGGTTGTGTCCTTTCAGTTGTTCCCATCTCTCCTCCAGGAACATCTGCCCTGCCCCATGATAGACAGTCATCTCAGCAGACTGTCCCCAACATGCAGTGGTTTTCCACCAGTGTACACAGATTCCTTTATCTGACTTTTGCTGCATATTGTCATATTTACATGGTAGTGGGCTCAAAAAAAGGGGATATGCACAAATGTAGACACTGGATGCTGATTTTCTCTGAGAGAC
>NW_006475242.1:0-315 GCF_000325575.1 Pteropus alecto | reverse complement strand
ACATAAACTTAATAGTAACTATATGAAAAAATACAGAACTGAGACACATAACATAAAACAAGAGATAAAAGAGGGAAAAACCATAGAACACCACCAAATTAAAATAACAGACAAAAACACAGGAACAAAGAAACAATGATGACATTGAGTTACCAGAAAATAAAAGATAAAATGGTGATAGGAAAACCTCATATTTCATTAATCACCCTAAATGTAAGTGGCCTGAACTCACCAAAGAAAAGTCTAGAGTAGTAAATTGGATCAAAAAGCAAAACCCAATTATATGCTGCCTTCAAGAGACACATCTCAGCTGCA
>NW_006475241.1:0-315 GCF_000325575.1 Pteropus alecto | reverse complement strand
GTGTTTACATGCTTTTGTATAAGCTGTTCCCTCTGCTTAGAATGTCTTTCCCTTGTCTGCCCAGTGAATTAATTCAAGGCTCAGCTCACTTGTAATGGTTGAATGTGGACTCAAGCTAGATTTCGCAGGGTTATATCACTTCCATCACTCCCTAGCTGTGTAATCCTGGACCAAGGACAGTCTCACCTCTTTTCTCATTTTTCAAATGATGACACTAGTTCGTACCTACCTCAGAGAGGTAGGGATTATGAGTTATTACATGTAAAGAACTTCAAGAACATGCTAGCTATTAATTCTCTTATGAAATTTCCCCCT
>NW_006475240.1:0-315 GCF_000325575.1 Pteropus alecto | reverse complement strand
AGAGAACCTATGTGCCGAGGACCTCAGGGGCCCCACGTGCAATCAGAACAGGATGCGCCGGCAGAAACAAAACAGATTCATCGTGAGAGACGTTGATACACCATTCCTGGTACAGCGCAAGACACGGGGACAAACGGTAAACAGACACAGGAGCTAGACGCCCAACACGGGGGCCCCAGAACCAACACACCTGGAGATCGAACCAGACCTCAGCACAGCACCCCCTGACGAGCCCCTGAGGGGCACACCCAAACGGTGGTCTCAACAGGTACATGAGCCCGCTGGGGTGAACCCCACTCCGAGGGGTCAGCCCCC
>NW_006475239.1:0-314 GCF_000325575.1 Pteropus alecto | reverse complement strand
GTTATATCTTCTGGACCTTTTCTAGAGCTCGTCTTCATCTGAGGAATGCTGGAAATATTCTCTTGTTCTTTATTGACCTAAAAAGAAATGTTAAGTACCGTAAAACTACGAATACAACCCTTGTCTTTTGCTTCTCTTTTTAGTATGAATTCATAAAATTTCTATAGGAAACTCAGAACCAATGTCCAAATGTCACTGACTAGAAATAAATCAGAGTTTAAGTTGGGAGCCAAAATATAGGCTGAGTTTCCTGTCCCATCAGTCACATAAGCTTTTAATACTGCTACACTGCTGCATTTTTCTGAGAAGTACGA
>NW_006475238.1:0-315 GCF_000325575.1 Pteropus alecto | reverse complement strand
CCTTTCTTCACCGAGTGGGCAGCGGCTGCAGCTGTCCCTCGTGGTCCCTCAGCCCAGGGGGACGGGGTGCTCGGACTGGCTCTGCGAGGCCGTCCAAGGACACACGAGTGTCTGAGTTTCTGCCGAAGCCGCGGCCGTTCTGGGGCCTCCTCCCCGCTGGCCGGGCCGGCTCTCAGCCCCCCCCGAACCTCATCTTTCCCAGGACTGCTTCACCGATGGCGTGAAAGCAACTCATCGCTGTGGCCCAAGGAACCCCCATAGTTCTTGGAGGCCGGAAGGGTCTTCAGCCTGGTATTTGATCGAGAGACAAAAACA
>NW_006475237.1:0-314 GCF_000325575.1 Pteropus alecto | reverse complement strand
TATTGCAATATATGGATTCCAGCAGTTCATCCATTCCCTTACTGAAAGACATTTTTGTTGTTGCTGTTTTCACAATTATGAATAAAGCTACTATAAATATCCGTGTGTGTTTTTTTGTGTGGACACAAGTCTTCAACTCCTTTGGACAGCACTCATTCGACTGCCGGATGATATGTTAAGAGTATGCTCCGTCTTGTAAGGAGCTGGGAAACTGTCGTCCAAATCGGCTGTACCCTTTTTCATTCCTACCAACAATGATTGTGACTTCCTGTTGCTCCTCATTCATGCCAGCATTTGGTGTTCTCACTGTACCA
>NW_006475236.1:0-314 GCF_000325575.1 Pteropus alecto | reverse complement strand
AACCCTAACCCTAACCCTAAACACTAATCCTAACCTTAACCCTTACCCTAACCATAACCATAACCATTAAAACAACCTTAACCTTAAAACTTACCCTAACACTAACCTTAACATAATTCTAACGCTAACACTAACCATAACCCTAATCCTAATCCTAACCTTAACATAACCCAAAACCTATCACTAAGGCTCACCTTAATCCTAAATCTAAACTCTTACCCTAACTGTAAACCTAACCATAACCCTAACAGTAACCCTACGCTTAAACCCAACCCTTTCCCTAACCCTAACCTTAATGTAATTCTCAACCTAAA
>NW_006475235.1:0-314 GCF_000325575.1 Pteropus alecto | reverse complement strand
GATAGATCGATAGATACATACATACATACACACACACATAAATAGATAGAATGAAGAATGATATAAACGGAACCACTTTAAAATGGAGTCAAAGTTGCTATCCCAGAAGAATTGACTTGTGTTTCTTACAAAACAGGCTAAAATAACCTTTGGACCTAAAGCAGCATTGTATACCAAACAACTGTTTGTAAAGATAATAAGAAAGCAGATGTTATGACTACTGGAATGAAAAAAATAATTCTTTAGAATTAGCATCACTGTGTTAACTTATCTGCACCCATAGAAATTTCTTCCTTTTACTGATATAATTGTTC
>NW_006475234.1:0-314 GCF_000325575.1 Pteropus alecto | reverse complement strand
CTGGGTGTGTCTGTGAGGGTGTTTCTGGGTGAGATCGGCCTCTGAATCAGTGGACACTGTAAAGTAGATTGCCCTCCCCAAAGTGAGTGGGCATAGTCCAATCCATTGAGGGCTTGAAAAGAACAAAAAGATGAAGAAAGGGAGAATTCATTCCCTCCTGCCTGCTTGAGCTGAGACATCAGTCTTTTCATGTCCCTGGGCTAGGATTTACACCATCAGCTCCTCTGGTTCCAGGCCTGCAGACTTGGATTGGAATTATACCATGGGCTTTTCTGGGTCTCCAACTTGGCAGTGGCAAATCATGGGACATTTCA
>NW_006475233.1:0-314 GCF_000325575.1 Pteropus alecto | reverse complement strand
CTCTGTCCTGGGCAGAGAGTAATGGGGTGAGGCTGGCCTCATAGCTCTGACTCCCTTGCATCTGCTGTCTCTCTCTGGGTTTCTGCCTCTGTCTCAGGAAGGTAGCATAGTGAAGTGGTTGAAAGAGCAGGCTCTGGAACTAGGCCGTCTGGGTTTGACACCGATTTCACCTCTAGACTGCAGTGTGACCTTGGGCAAAGTCTTAACCTCTTTCTACTTCACTTTCCCCAACTATGGAGTGGGGATGAGAGCAATACCTTCCTCGAAAAGTGAGGAGTAAGTGAGTTACTCTGTGTAAAGCACTTCACACTTCC
>NW_006475232.1:0-314 GCF_000325575.1 Pteropus alecto | reverse complement strand
TTTTCTTCTCCATGTGCCTTATCTCCATTCCCCTTATGAATTTGGATACATATGGATACATATTCCCGTTTTAATCCTCTCCTATTCTGTTATTGTCTCAATTTGTTCAAATGTATGCTGAATGTTCGTTACTATCTTGCAATAGCAAATCTCTTATTGCTTAAGTTTATAGTGCCCTGTTCTTAAAAAAGTTTGCGGTACTCTGCTTCTATTCATCTGCTAGTCACCTTTCATATAGTTATGCATTTTTTGTTATTTCATTTTAGGTGAGCTGACCGCTTTTTGTATTTCCTGTAATGCAGGCCTCGTAGTGG
>NW_006475231.1:0-314 GCF_000325575.1 Pteropus alecto | reverse complement strand
AATGGTTTTATTGATGATATAAATAAGGCTATATGATTTGTAAACTGGGGCTTCACAGTGTGCCCAATACGAAGAAGAACAATGGGGGACCCCATGAATTGGAAATATATGCGAATTAATCTATGTATAATAGGTGTATTTAGTCTTAAGTGGGATTATCACAACTGTGTTTCTCTAACATCATCGAACGAGCTCTCCTGTATGGTCCCAACAGGTAGAGATCACTTGTGATTTTAACTTTGTGTCCTGTGAAACTAAATTGTGAAAGGACTGATCATCTACTAGGAGCATCCTAAAGAGAGGCCCAAACAAGT
>NW_006475230.1:0-314 GCF_000325575.1 Pteropus alecto | reverse complement strand
GCATGTCTTATCCTGGGCCTTCCCTGAGAACTGCTCTCTTCATCCCTGCTGGCGTTGTGGGCGGTAAGCCAGTGATAACCACCGAGGCAGAGCTGTGAGCAGAGGTCTGAATTCAATAGCCAAGGTTGCATTTGTGTATCCTGATTACATATGAGTGTGCTCAGTATTCCTGTCTACAGCTGAGAATGCATCAGTACCACAAGGTGCTGTCGCTCCCAACTACTGAATCTTCCAGGCCGCCTGGAAGAACAGGGTGTGCACTCTCCACTGTCCCCAGGGTTCCTGGAGACCTCATGAGAACCAAAACTCAGAAC
>NW_006475229.1:0-314 GCF_000325575.1 Pteropus alecto | reverse complement strand
TAGGCTAAGAGGATATTTATCTCTCTTGCATTTTGTGGGTCTTAATAATATCACACCTATGTGCTCCAAAAAAGATATTGTGGTGAAACAGCTGCTAACAAAAGTGTTTAGGATTCAGATGGAGATTAGGATGTCAGAAAGAGCAAAGTCCACCTGAACATGTTAACTGGTCTAAATACAAAATATGAATTATATGATTTACTCCTCAGATTATTGATCAGCATGACTACGATTGCAATTAAAGATAACTTGGAAGAGACTATAGAGTCGATAATTATATCTCTTGGCTTTTTAAAATGAAGTACTCTCATTAA
>NW_006475228.1:0-314 GCF_000325575.1 Pteropus alecto | reverse complement strand
TGGGTGTTTTCTGCTACCTTATCTACTAAATCATTAATTCATTCCTCTGCTTTATTCACTCTACCATTGATTCTCTCTAATTTATTTTTCATTTCCATTATTATATTCTCCATTTCTGACAATTTTTTAATGTTTTTTTTTTCTCTTTGTTAAAGTTCTCACTGAGTTATCTACTCTTTCCTTAGGTTCTTTGAGCATCCTTATAACCAGCATTTTGAATTTTGCATCTGGTGGATTGCTTGTCTCCATTTTGTTAAATACTTTTTTTGGAGGTTTCTTCTGTTCTTTCATATGAGACATGTTTCTTTGTTTCC
>NW_006475227.1:0-314 GCF_000325575.1 Pteropus alecto | reverse complement strand
ATTAATGGTTAAAATGATCTGAAAGAATAAAATCTTACCTGGTAATCTCTTTTTCTAATTCACCATTTTTCCTCTTTTCTTCATCCAAACGATATTCCAGAGATTGTTTTAGTAGCTCCTTTTCATTCTCAGACTGTGAAAAATATTTTTAAACAAAATGAATTTTAAACATCTAGAGACTTACCCTTCTTTCTTTAAAATATTATTCCTCATTATTTCATGAAATATGTGATGCCAATAAGGACAGATTTTAAAAACAATGACTTTTCTTAAAACAGTTCACATTGATTTCACATTATCATCGATTTTTTTCT
>NW_006475226.1:0-314 GCF_000325575.1 Pteropus alecto | reverse complement strand
AAGGATAGAAACACTGCCATTTTCCTGACTGGTCTCCATAATAATTAATACTTCTCTGTGAGAAGACTCTTCTCCGTTGCAGAACTTAATCCATCTTTCACTCCACCTTCTCGGGCACCTGGCAGAGGACAATTTTACTTAAATCATACTTCACCAAGACATATGAATCCTCTTCTAGTAAGAACGGCAAAATTTTAACTTCCACAAAGTTTATGGTTTGAAATAAATTTACAAGGTATGTTAGTCACTGGAAAGTGTTTATTTGTAAATGTTTGGATCTTTTTAAAAACATTGTGATGATCCATTATACTCTT
>NW_006475225.1:0-314 GCF_000325575.1 Pteropus alecto | reverse complement strand
TATGTCAATCATGCCTTATTAAGTTTGATTAGGAAAAAAAGGACTAGTAAATGCTAATTCGCAAGGTTGTGACAATTTAAATAAGAAAAACTGTAGAGGCCTAGTATAGTGTCTGATTCATAGATGATGCTAAATAAATAGAAACTACTATTAAAACTGCAAGCCTAAAATTAAAATAAAATAGAGAATATCTTTATATATCAATCCAAGTTAAATTACCTGTATAATGATTATGCATAATAAGCAAGAATGGAGCAATATATAAATATATATATAAATATATATATTGCAGATTTCCGTTTATCTCCAAGGAT
>NW_006475224.1:0-314 GCF_000325575.1 Pteropus alecto | reverse complement strand
TATATTTGAAAGTTCCTAAGATAGTAAATCTTAAGTTTTCATCACAAGAACAAACTTCTGTAACTATGTGTGTTGTCATAAATTAACTGGACTTATTGTGGTGATCAATATTGAATCATTATGTTGGACACCTGGAACTAATAGAGTTTTATATCAATAATGTCCCAATTTAGAAAGTGATATGTGGAAGACCGGGCAAAGTGGCGTAGATGACAAAGGCTTTGTATGACTCCTCCTGCGACCACATCAAAGCTGTGAAGGAAACATGGAGCAAGCAGAAAGCAGAGTTGCCTGGGGTCTAGATAAACAGAAGC
>NW_006475223.1:0-314 GCF_000325575.1 Pteropus alecto | reverse complement strand
GAAAAATAGTATTAATCAAATTGACCCATGATTGACATTTATAAGGCATTATTACACCAAAGAAGAGCAAAATTTACAGTCTTTTCAAATAGACATGAAACATTACCTAGATAAGTCATATTCTAGGCCATAACATAAATAAATTAAATAAATTTGCAAGGATTCTCCAGTCAAATTAAGCATCTGCTATGACTACAATGAAATTAAAAATCAATAATAGAAAGATATCAGAAAAAATCTAAAGTATTGGGAAACTAAATAACATACTTATAAATGATCCATGAATCAAAGAAGAGATCAAAAATAAAATTGTA
>NW_006475222.1:0-314 GCF_000325575.1 Pteropus alecto | reverse complement strand
AAACTGTGAGAGGGTAAATGTCCATAGGTTTCAGCGGCTACGTTTGTGGCCATTTGTTATGGCAGCCAAAGAAAACTGTGACAGGACCCCAATGACATGGCAAAATTACGTGAACGACTGGATTTTTTTTTTCCTTCAGTCACATTAGTTTTTACAAGGTTTAGCATGGAAAACAGGAATCTCTAAGATAGTGGTCTTGGGAGAATACAAATCAAAGGCTTAAGTGCTCTAGGTGGCATTTCTTCCTTCACCTTTCCCTTCTTTACCTTTTATCCCACGCTCTAGCTTTGGATTCCCCAACCCCTTGGCCTTCC
>NW_006475221.1:0-314 GCF_000325575.1 Pteropus alecto | reverse complement strand
TATATATAAATTTACATATATGTCTATCAAATAAAAATAAGTTAACCTTAGTATAAGAAGCCTTTAAATACATAGATATCTCAAATAAAGACCAGATCATCATGAGGAAGAAAAAAACAAAGCGAGAAAGGCTTAGATCCAGGCAGGCCCTACTTACAGCCCTGTCCCCTCCCCTTTGGATCTTTATCAACTTGCCTCACCTTGCTAGTGATGCAACCGGGAGGCTCGGGATGGAAGGACAACTTCCCTACTCTCAAGTCTCAGTCTCCAGCCTTTCGAGGAGACAGCACCACGATTATGCAACTCCATCCTAA
>NW_006475220.1:0-314 GCF_000325575.1 Pteropus alecto | reverse complement strand
GGAGAGGTGGGAGTCACAGCCCCCTGCCATGGCACAGGGCAATTATCCCACGTGTTGCCTCCATGACACTTGGCGGCAATATTTCAGCTTTCAGGGGCTGGGGTGAGGCGGAGCCCCGCTTCTCCCACTTCATAGAGACTGGGCTTGGTAGTGGTAGAGCTGTGGACGCCCGAGCTTTCCCACAAAGTGTGTAAGAAGCCAGGGGGATGGCTGCAGGTGAAAAGGAGTTCCATCTATCAGCGAGGGGCGTGAATTCGTGGAACGGGGATGGGAAAAGGCATCTGGGCAGAGGAGAAGGAGATTAAAGTGTGAAG
>NW_006475219.1:0-314 GCF_000325575.1 Pteropus alecto | reverse complement strand
TTTTTTTTTTTGATCAGTGCATAACTCAGCTGGTGATCCATAAGCCATTTGCCATACAGCTTAATCATCAAATCCCCAAAGATTAAGTGTTTGTGTCTGGGTCAGGCTGCATCCTTCTAAGTCATGCTGAGTTTTCTCACAAAACCTCTTCTGCTCTATACTGGTGGTTCTCTTGGACCACCTTCATCAGAGCCATGTAGGGGGCCTGCTAAATGCAGATTCCAGGGCCCTACACATCCCCGACCTGCTGACTTGGGGTCTTAGGAAATGGGGGGCATTTTGAACAAGCAACTCTCATGTTTCCGGTGCTGGCC
>NW_006475218.1:0-314 GCF_000325575.1 Pteropus alecto | reverse complement strand
CACAATTCACCCTCTTTAACTTTTGATTGACTGGGACCTAGGGGTCATGTATGAGTCAACTTGAAGTGTAGGCATGCAGAGGTACGAGAAAAAAGCAGAGACTGACATAATCCACTTTAACCGCTAAAGCAAGATATTCCATAGTCTCTCTCTTTCTGAGATATTCTGAATCTGAAGACTTTTTCAACAATAAAGCACATGATATTTAGTCTCTAAACTTTTTAATGGATAAAGAAGAACTGATTTGAAAAATTATGCATGGTCAGTTTTGCATCAGAAGATTCACAATATAAAACTAGAAAAGAAAAAAAAAA
>NW_006475217.1:0-314 GCF_000325575.1 Pteropus alecto | reverse complement strand
GGAACGAGCTACTGAGCGGTGCTCGGATCAAATCAGAAGGTGACGCCGGCGCTGAGGGAGACGACAACCGGCCAGGACGCGGTGCGGATCGTCCCATTCGGACGCGGCGAGTCCGGGCGGCTGGTGATCGAAGTTGTGCCCACAGCCTCGGGCACGACAAGGCTGAGTCGCAGGAGGCCCAGAGGCCCGCCTGTCCGGGGCACTGGGATCAGGAACAGAGGTGGCCGGGTGCACACACCTGAGTCAGGACGTGGCCCAGGTGGGAGAGAAATGTGAGCTTGGTTTCAGAGAAACGCAGGAGAAAGACGAGATGA
>NW_006475216.1:0-314 GCF_000325575.1 Pteropus alecto | reverse complement strand
TTTGAAGTTATTCACAAGACGATAAAATGCTAGTTAGAGCAGACCTGACACTAATGACTCAAAAATTATCGTTGTTACAAGAAAATGGGTCTTGAGCCGTCAAAAAGTATGGCAAACAAACTTCTAGGGTATTTTAAAAATCTTTTCAAAAATTGTTAAGATATTTTGTGCATAAAACTGAGTGAAAGATGGGGAAGAGGAGAAGAAAGTAACTTGCTTATTCCTTTGACAAAAAGAAAAAGAGGAAGAGATTGTTGGCCAGAGCAAGGTGTGGGTTAGAGAGTGCTAGGAAATAAATCTAGGGGATAGTTTGG
>NW_006475215.1:0-314 GCF_000325575.1 Pteropus alecto | reverse complement strand
GTTAATTTTAGAGTTATTGTTAGTGTCAAATTTAGAGTTAGGATTAGAATTATGGTTAGGATAAGAGTTAGTATTAGGGTAGGGTTAGAGTAAATGTTAGTGTTAGGGGTAGCTTTTGAATTCTGGTTAGCATTAGCTTGATCTTTTGGGTTATTGGAAGGGTTCTTGTAAATGTTAGGGTTAGGGTTAGTTTTAGGATTACTTTAGGGTTAGGGTTACCGTTAGAGTTCAGTGAAATTTTAATTTAGTAGTTGGTTTATGGTTAGGATTAGGATTAGCGTTATGTTTAGGTTAGGGTTAGTGTTAGGGTTAAG
>NW_006475214.1:0-314 GCF_000325575.1 Pteropus alecto | reverse complement strand
AAAAAACTAATATTAATAACACTTATAATTACATAGCATTTTCTCTTCCCCACCTTCTCTGAGTGTCACACACAGGAGAAAATTTTGTTTTACAACTCCCTCTGTGAGTAGACAAGGGAGATGTTATTACCCAGTTTTATATATAGGCACGTTGAAGTTTTGAGAGTTTTAAAATTATCTGCCCAGGATTAGACAAATCCAGAAGTAGGAACTCCCATTAACAGCTCTACAACTACAGCAGGACGGGACTGACCTAGAGAAGGTCACGTCTAGCTCCAAGATTCTAGTAAAAGCAGGGTTACACGTTCTCACTC
>NW_006475213.1:0-314 GCF_000325575.1 Pteropus alecto | reverse complement strand
TTTTTTTTTATCTCAGCTATGGTTCTACATTTTAACAAAAGGATTCTTAATATGCTTGTATTTCAAAATATTTTTACGTCCATTAATTTATACTGTGTTTCTGTTTTCCTCCAAGACTGTTCACTTTTCAAAATGAGTTTACTATAAATTTGTAGTCTTGCCAGGTAAACAAAAGTATGGGAATTTAATAACACACTTTTGCTATTTTTCCCAATACTGTTTATTACTACTTAAATTTTTCTCTTTGCAGTAAAAATATACCTACTTTCTATTCTATTCTTCGGTATTCCCTATTTAATACCCCATATGAAAAC
>NW_006475212.1:0-314 GCF_000325575.1 Pteropus alecto | reverse complement strand
TCGGGTGCCCAGTCACCTCCTCTCCAGCCTCTCACCCCAACTACGACGCAGACCCCCCAGGACCCTGGTGTCCCAATCCTCAGCCCGGCCTGTCTCCCTCTCTCGGTCCAGGACCCCAAGTGTACGTATTGCTCATCAAGAGCTGTACCAACGAGGAAGATCAAGAGGTCCAAGTCACCGAGCACAGGGCAGGCCCTGGCCTCTCCGTCATCTCCTACACCCACATATGCCGCGGGGAGGACCGCTGCAATGACCTATCCACCAGCCTCCCCTTCTGGGCCCCGCGCCCCAGCCCAGGTGAGAGGGAGGAGGGA
>NW_006475211.1:0-314 GCF_000325575.1 Pteropus alecto | reverse complement strand
CAAGTAAGTTTTCTAACGTGGACATGACATTTGATGGGAAGTCAGTTAGGAGGCTGTCTCAGACACCTTCCATTACACACAGGCTAAGGTTTTCTCAGTGCTGATGTGAATTTTATCAAGTGATATATACTCCTCATTCCAAAGGGGGCACTATGTCATTCCCATCTGTCACATAATCTCCCTGTGATTCATACATCCAGTCTCTTGATGGACACATGATTCCCACAGAAAAGTCACATGACCCTCTTGTGATTCTCACTGAGCTATGCTCCCGATGTTAAGACTGTCTAATTTTGAACAGACTAGGCTATAGT
>NW_006475210.1:0-314 GCF_000325575.1 Pteropus alecto | reverse complement strand
AATAGAACTGCCTGATGGATTAGATGGTAGGGGTTGCAGAAAATAGGGAACCAATGATGACTCCTAAGTGAGTGATATACAGATGGTGGTCCATTTTACTGGAATGGGGAATACTGGAGAAGAAACAGGTATAAAGTGGGAAAAGTCAAGGATTCTGTTTTCCACCTAGTAGACATGAAATTTCAGTAAGATATCCAAGTGATAACATCAAATAGGCCATTCAGACGGCAGGTCAGAGGTGATACAAACTGGTGAGTCAGCAGCATACCAACGGTACCTAGCCCAACGTATCTTATGAAGAAAGGCGAGGTCCA
>NW_006475209.1:0-314 GCF_000325575.1 Pteropus alecto | reverse complement strand
GTCCAGACCGAGAACCAGAGGAGCTACCACTGAGGAGTCCCCAGCTGTGTGGTCACAGGGAGGGAAGGACCTTGTCACAGGCTCGAACCCCACGTCCGCAAAGGGTGGAGCCTTGACCATAACCGGAGTCTAGGTGAGGACCCTCGGTGCCTAGGACGGGATCTGGCCCCCAAGCGGGAGGCTCAGTCCCGCCCTATTCGTCATCACTGGGAGCCCCAGGGCAGACGTCATAAGCAGTGCGCCCCCACTTCCCCACCGGGACTCGGGAGGGTGGGGCCTTCGGTAGGGGCCCGGGGGACTCGGGTCACTCTAGA
>NW_006475208.1:0-314 GCF_000325575.1 Pteropus alecto | reverse complement strand
TAATACCAGCAGATCTAGCCATCTGTGTCACCAGCACTACCAAGTCAAAACCCTGGTGTCACCCCTCACTATCGCTCTTAGACAACCCCCCACTCTTCCTCTCTTCAAAGCCCAGTTTAGCACCTCACTTCCAGGAGACCTTACCTGATCCTGCAGCTAGCAGAATGGAGCCGTCCTTCCCTCTGTCGCCTGGGGTTCCAGCTGTGTGCAATTGGGTCTTTTTTCTCCTGTGAGACTGTCAGCTCCCAAAAGGCAAACTCCAGGCTAATGTCACCTTTCTGGTCCCTCAGCACCCAGCCTAGCACCTGACACAC
>NW_006475207.1:0-314 GCF_000325575.1 Pteropus alecto | reverse complement strand
AAACGCCCTCTGTCTGGAAGAAGTACTGATGGTTTTATTTTTCTGATCAGGCTGCGAGGGCTCTTTTGCTTGGCACCAGAAGTACGCCAAGGAAGGACAGCCTCAAAGACAGAATTCAGAGACCGAGTTCCTTTTGTCTTTGAGCCGAACGCAGGGCTGAGCTCTGTGACAGTGAAAAATGAGATGCTAATTAATAATCCATGGCCGGAAGGGGCACAGCCATTCATTTATTGCCTATGGCTTCTGAGGAGGAAGTGCTAATTCCAGCGAGCACCTTGAGGACCAGGAGGCTGCTGAACTTGGCTGCAACGTTC
>NW_006475206.1:0-314 GCF_000325575.1 Pteropus alecto | reverse complement strand
ACCTCGCCCATCTCCTTTAATGAGAGTAAATGCGTGTGCTGGCTCCTGCTCCCAGGATGCCTCCTCCGTCCTTCTCCTCAGCTCTGCGGCCCAGGATATGTGATGGCTCTTGCTGACACTCTGGACTGTAAATATGCGAGCCAGAAGAAGCCTGTGACTCTGGGGACCAGGGAGCTGCCATACTAGCCTAGGCTGGCTTCTTCTAGACTTCTTTTCCATCAATTTCCATCTCGTTTAAGATATTTTTATTTCAAAGTCACTGTTATTGGCAGCTGGAGAGGGAGAAGTTAAAGCAGCTGGCCTCCAATTCATTG
>NW_006475205.1:0-314 GCF_000325575.1 Pteropus alecto | reverse complement strand
GTGTGTGTGCGTGTGTGTGTATGTGTCTCCTCAAAACTAAGGATTTAGGAAACAAAATATATCTCTATTATACGTAATACATTCTGATATTTCATATTTTTAAATGGTGATTGAAATAATTTCATCACCCACATTTTGAAAAACATTAGCCTAGAAAACCAAAGAAATGATGTCCTCAAAATCCAGAAGACATAAATCAACATGCTTCAAACCAAAGTTTCAGTGAAGAACCATCACTTTAGACTTATTATCTTTATCCTCACTCTCATTACCAGAATTAACATTTGGCTCTACGGCAACAGCGTTTTTTTTTC
>NW_006475204.1:0-314 GCF_000325575.1 Pteropus alecto | reverse complement strand
TTTCAGATAATTCCAATCACAATAGCAAAAAAAAAAAAAGAGTAAAAAGTTTAAGAATAAACTTAACAAAATAAGTATAACACCTGAACACAGATATCTTAAACATGACAACAAAAGCACGATCATAATGGAAAAAATTTAATAAATTGAACTTGAACAAAATTTAAGACTTTTGATTTTCGAAAGATAACATTTTAAAATGAATACACAAACCACACTGGGAGGAAATATTTGCAAATTATGTGTTTGATATAGGAGTTGTATCCAAAATAAAGTTATAGTTTGAAATAAAAGAAACATTGAAATTTAAATAT
>NW_006475203.1:0-314 GCF_000325575.1 Pteropus alecto | reverse complement strand
GCCTACAGACAGACATGGATGCAACTATTATGCACAAAACTGTGCTGAACATAAACCTTTGTGTATATCTTTGTATATGAGGAATTACTAGATCAGTGAATTTAAGCACCTGCGTCTCTTGCTGGATGCTGCAGAATTACTTTTCAGAAAGATGACACTGTGTTGCTGACATTTTAAAAAACCCAATCCCTGACTTCGGCTCACCCCCATCCCCCACACCTTCCCAGTCTTTTTGGTCAGGATATTGTGGGCTTTTATTATCCTATGAAATACTAGCTACTGACTTCAAGAGGCAGAGAGGGAAAACAAACAAA
>NW_006475202.1:0-314 GCF_000325575.1 Pteropus alecto | reverse complement strand
TTTTTTTTTTTTTTTGGAGAACTAGAACATGTCTGGACTTTTTCTTAGCAACGGGAGTGGTGACTTTGGTTTGCAGTTCTGTTCATTCACTTTTCCAGGAGGTAGAGCTGAGAACTCGTCCCACAGCATTTCTTCTCTCTTTTCCTAGCAGACTGAATTGGTGGCATAGACCACGATTCTAAATCTGTTCTCCCTGAAGGAATGTCAAGCGGTGTTCTAGGCCCACAGAAACAAACCTGTCATTATGCAAGGGAAATAGAATTAAAACATAGACCTGCGACACCAAGTCTAGACTATTTTCACAGGAACTGGAA
>NW_006475201.1:0-314 GCF_000325575.1 Pteropus alecto | reverse complement strand
GCCTGGAGCGCTTTGAGCTCCCTGACTCGCCTGCTGCTCAGGCCTCACAGGGCGGGGGGGTGCTTCATCACTCGGCCTGTGCTCAGCGGGGCCAGTGACACTCACACACTGGAACTCAGACGAAGCGTGGTTAAAAGCTGGGCCAGACGCCGGCCTCTCACAGGCTCACAGGTCTGTGCAGACAGCGTTCACAGGATTAGGCCCGTTCCGCAGACGGAACCATCAGCAATGCCAAGTTTCACTCCAAGCTCCAATGCGTGGACGGCGGTCCCTCCAACGGGACAGAACAGTTAGAACATGTTTGTTTGTTTCCA
>NW_006475200.1:0-314 GCF_000325575.1 Pteropus alecto | reverse complement strand
AATTACATTCACAGGGTTAGGACATGGGTATATATAACTTTTGGGGGGCTACCATTGAACCCATTATGCTTCATGTAGATTGATCAAAATAAATGTTTAGATCAAGAGTAAACATGTGGGTGTGTGCGCACACACATGCATGCTCACACACACACATCACAGGCCAAATCGGGACAAACCTGCAACAAGGAGAAAGTTTTGACATGTCTTAAATGACAGCAGGCCGGATGGTAGAAAGAAGAGATAAGAAAGAGTTAATTGGTTAACAACTGCAGGGCGAAACCTACAAAGACTGCTTACAGGTTCCTGAGTGT
>NW_006475199.1:0-314 GCF_000325575.1 Pteropus alecto | reverse complement strand
CGAGATAAGTTCACGTGCTGGGATTCTGGGTGGACACGAATTTCCGGGGAGACGGCTGGGATGCTCTTCCATGTTCTCGGGCTGTTTGACAGTGTTTTCCTTCGCGTGGGTCGACCGGACGCTTTCTCGTGTTTGGCAGGGAAGTGGCAAGGGTGGAGCCATCTTCCCGTTCCACCTTACCAGGTGGCACACGGCTCAGCCTCGCGAGATGTCTTCCAGGCTCCCCTGTTCCCCTTCTAATCCATCAGCGCCGTGTGGGGGAAGCGTTTTCAAAATGATGCAAAGACCTCGTTCCTCGCGAAGCCTGCACTTTG
>NW_006475198.1:0-314 GCF_000325575.1 Pteropus alecto | reverse complement strand
AAGAATGACTTCTTTGGAGAAATGTACCACCATTGTAAGAGGGGGTACCTTATTACCTCATATTTTAGTTGAAGACATAAAGGCACAGAAGGTTTTATAGTATGCCCAAAGCCTCCCCAAAAGTATCACAGTCACAACTCAATCTCAAACCTCCAGAGCCTGCTGCTCTTAATGCTTCTCTGCACTTGGGTCAGGACATCTCGTAGCACTTCCACTTAGTATCCTGTTTGTCTTTTTTTAATGGGGAGAATAATGTCTGACTTGATTGTTTCATGGGAGTTCAAAGGAGGTCAACTCTTAATTCAGTGATGGCC
>NW_006475197.1:0-317 GCF_000325575.1 Pteropus alecto | reverse complement strand
TATTTTAGTCTGACAAGTCAAGCCACAACTGGAAAGCTGCACTCAGTTCTGGGGGGCACAGGCATAGAGTGCGTTGTCCAACTTGAGTGTATCGGAGAGTTAACGAAATCAAGAGGATGCACATTGGGACACGATTCTCTAGAGGTCTCTTGTATGTCTGTGTTTACTTTGAACAAAAGGCATTGACAGCTTCGTTGTGGACTATCTTTTCAAGGCTGTTTACAGCTGTAGCAAATAAGCTTGGAAGACATAGAAATATGACATCACATTAGGGATAAGGCAGATCTTTTTCTTGGCCAGGATAATATAGTGTCTCT
>NW_006475196.1:0-314 GCF_000325575.1 Pteropus alecto | reverse complement strand
AAGAATGAAATAGCTAGCTTAGGAAATAGAGCTGACCACATAGAGAAAAGAATTGATGCTATTGAAGATAGAAATCTGGTAATGACACAAAAGGTAGAAGAGAGGGACATGGGAATAAAAAAATAAATAAATGAACTTCACAAGAACTATGATACTATCAGGAAAAGCAACATAAGAATAAAGGGTATACTGGGAGGAAAAGAGAGGGAGAAGAGAACAGAGTATATTCAAACAAATAGTCAGCAAGAATTACCCAAATCTATGGAAAGAGCTGGATCTCTGAATCTAATAAACAAATAGAACACCCAATTATC
>NW_006475195.1:0-314 GCF_000325575.1 Pteropus alecto | reverse complement strand
TCAATGAGAAGGATTGACTTTTGGGCTGATTGGTTCTAAAGACTGTCTTATGAGAAGCTGACGCTACAGAGCAGGATTTTCTTTAGCAGGACTCTGGTGCCTGCCTAGTCTTCCCTTTGGATGCAGCCCTAGGTGGTACTCCCACTCCATTCAAAGTCAGCCCTAGGACCTCCTTTCAGGCCAAGTTCAGCTGTTGCCTATGCCCTGCCCAGGGCCACCTGCCAATAGTCATCAAACAATCTGCAGACGGCCACCACCCACATAGGGTTTGGAGGTGACTCGAAAGGCAATGCCAGGAACTGAGGCCAGCTATA
>NW_006475194.1:0-314 GCF_000325575.1 Pteropus alecto | reverse complement strand
AGCGGCTGCAAATACAGATGAAGCTTAGCTCGCTCACCTCCAGCTGTGAGGCCCAGTTCCTAACTGGCCGAAGACCTACCTGTACATGGCCTGGGGGTTGGGGACCCCTGTCTTACATAGTTTATTTGTGTCTTTTACTTATTTTTTATTTAGATTTTGTTGCTGAGTCGTAAGAGGTCTTCATGCATTCTGGATACTAGACTGTGATCAAATATTGATTTGCAAATATTTTCTCCTATTCTATTGGTTATCTTTTCACTTTCTTGAGAGTGTCACCACTTGCTTTTTAAACTATATTTATGTATGATTTTGAT
>NW_006475193.1:0-314 GCF_000325575.1 Pteropus alecto | reverse complement strand
TCTGTAGACGTCCTTCAACTGAAGACAAAGAGGTACTCTTTACGCCCACGCATACTCGCCCCCCACACGCTCACACGTGTGCACACGCAGACACACAGAGTTCATTACCGTCCTCTAACGACATCACGACTGGGGCTTAAGTCGTTAAATAGTGTTTTCATTACTCCAACTTGTCAATGTTATTTGCAGCTCAGCCATATAGTATACTATACTCTCTTTTTTATATAACCGCTGGTTTTCCCTAGAATTAATTAATCTATTGATCATTTATTTGGGCTTCTTTTCTGGGTACATATGTATAATTCATCCCCACA
>NW_006475192.1:0-314 GCF_000325575.1 Pteropus alecto | reverse complement strand
GCCTATATCAGACATGGAGAAACTTCTAATGATCTTGATCGAAGACCAGATAAAGAACCATGATGATCACAGCTAAAGCAAAAAGTTTGTGATGTTGAAAGAAAAGGCAGGACCCAACTATGATGTAGAATTTACTGCTAGCTCTGGGTGGTTTAAACAATTCGAGAATTGTTACTCATTACTTAATGTAAAAGTGAGAGATGAGTGCTGTGTGAAAGCAGCTGAAGAATTTTTGTAAATTCTAGATAAGTTGTTTGTGGAGGAAATTACTTGCAAGATCAAATATTCAATATGGATGAAACCTCCCTATTTTG
>NW_006475191.1:0-314 GCF_000325575.1 Pteropus alecto | reverse complement strand
AGAGTTAGGGTTAGTGTTAGGGTTAGCATTAGCTTAATTTTTAGGTTTAGGAAAACGGTTAGAGTTAGTGTTAGGGTTAGGGTAGGACCTGAGACATAGCATTTCTATTAGAGTTAGTTTTTGCGTTAGGATTAGGTTTGCGAGAGATTTATGGTCAGGGTTAGGGTAAGGTTTAGTTCTAGGTTAGGGTTACTGTTAGGGTTAGGGTTATTGTTTAAAATTTAGTGTAACGTTTAGAAATAGAGTTAGGATAAGCTTTAGTTTAGAATTAGGTTCAGGGTTAGGTTTAGTGTTAGGATTAGGGTTAGAATTAG
>NW_006475190.1:0-314 GCF_000325575.1 Pteropus alecto | reverse complement strand
CACACACCTCCCATGAGGATTAAGGCTATCAGTCACTCGTTAGTGTCAACTGGATGTAACTCCATTAGGCAGGGGCCGGCCTTTCTTCTCAGGACCCTGCACTGAACACTATACAGGAAGAGGGCAGTGGGGGCCAGCTGACACACTGTCAATGTCACAGATGCTAACGGGGCTGCAGACTGCGTGTCCTTAGGTTTAGTGGAGAACCTTAGGAAAGCTTCATTTAGTGAAACTTTAGCCTCTTCTTGTCCTAAACTCCTACAGGAAGGAGGAGGAGGAAAACTCGAACTGAAGAGAAAGGGGAAAGCGGGTAC
>NW_006475189.1:0-314 GCF_000325575.1 Pteropus alecto | reverse complement strand
GAAAACCTTCTAGAAAAGATCCCTTATTCTATAGGCCATTTGAACATTCATGATTCATGACAAGAAGTCTGATACCAACAAAAACAAGGGTGGGCAAGAAGTTGATTTCAAACCTCATGAATAACTTTGAGAATTCAAGACTTCAGTAGAGGTAATGACTGCAGATGGTGGAAATAGCAAGAGAATGAGAATTAGATCTGAAACCTGAAAATGTGATTGAATTGCTGCCATCTAACAATATATTTTAATGGATAAGAAGTTATTTTTATGGACGGTCAAAGAAAGTGGTTCCTTGAGATAGAAAGTTGAAGATA
>NW_006475188.1:0-314 GCF_000325575.1 Pteropus alecto | reverse complement strand
GGGAAAGAGAGATGGCATCACTATTTAAAGGTTAATAAGGGAATATTATGAAACATTATGCCATGAAATTGACAGCTTAGATGAAATGGACAAATTCCTCAAAAGATAAAATTCACTAAAAGAGAAGTAAATAACCTGAAAAGCACTGTAGTTACTGAATTGGAAGTTAAAAACTTTTCTACAGGTACGACACCAAAAAACACATGCCACAAAAGTAAAAGTAGATAAATTGGATTGCATCAAAATTAAAAATGTCTGTATATCAAAGGACATAATCAGTAGAGTAAAAAGGCAACCTCTGAAACTAAAGATGG
>NW_006475187.1:0-314 GCF_000325575.1 Pteropus alecto | reverse complement strand
CCTACCTCTCACAGTGTACATTCCTCTCCTTGGCTCTGGGCTCAAGTTATACATTATTAATATAGGCGCCTTACTCCTTCCAGTGTCTTCTTTCTCTGACATCCACACCTGGCTGGCCCTGCTGGCTGTTTGGGACGGGGGAGGGAACAGAGTACTGGTCTACTGCAAGACACCACACCCTCTAGAACATTACAATTTTTAAAAGAACATCCAATTTAGTCTCCTAACTCCAAAGAGATCCAAAAAGGCCATTTGCTATGCTCAAGGTCATATGGTGGGCAGTGGCAGAGCAGGCACCAGGCCTCAGGGTTTTC
>NW_006475186.1:0-314 GCF_000325575.1 Pteropus alecto | reverse complement strand
ACGGGAGGAAACGAGATGGAATCCACAGCCAGACCAAGGACACTCCCAGCCCTGGAGCAGGCTCTGTATCTACAAGAGCTGAGGCCTTTATTTTAGCTTCTGGTCATTCAGCACCAGACAAGAAATGGATGTCAAGATTTGTACACTAAACCCTGCGCCTGTGCTCAGAGCGATGGCCATCGTGGCTGCGGTCATGAGACAGAAGTCAAGGGAGCTCCTGTTGTCACCTGTTGTCCCCAGCGCCCTGGGGTTTTAATGGCATGACGGGTGGCGGTTGCGTGTACTTGCCTGCCCTTCCAAGGCAGATGACATGA
>NW_006475185.1:0-314 GCF_000325575.1 Pteropus alecto | reverse complement strand
TTAAACTAATAACTTTCCCTATAAAAACAAAACAGTTCGCTAATAACACACAACTATAATTCAGCCAAGAGGGATCATCTCACCCTACCAATTGCCAATTATATCCACCCTTAGGAAGAATATCAGACACCTCGAAAATAGCCTACCCTTGACCGGGGGTGAAAGAATTAGGAAATTAATTATTTATGCAAATTTGTTCTTTCCATTGATTTACCTACAACACTAGGAGAATTACTCTTTTTAAAAGAAACTTGTGAATTTATATAGAACCATAAAGGACTCTGAATAGCCACAACAATCTTGAGAAAGAAGAG
>NW_006475184.1:0-314 GCF_000325575.1 Pteropus alecto | reverse complement strand
AAGGACAAGGTACAGAAAGTGGGTCCCCAGGACTCAGCTCTGAGCTCCACCCCTGCCGGCCAGTGCCACAGGGAGACCCTCTGCGCTCTGCCCCTTCTGGAGGGGTGGCTCCCTCTGCTGGCCAGCTAAGGACGCCGCGGCGGGGCGACTCCTGTTAACCCTGGCTGCCCGGCCGGCCGGTGGGTCCGGAACGGGACCGGGCCAGGAGCACCTGTGAGCAGCGAAGCGGGGGGTGGCCAGGAGCTCATGGGCTCAGCACTCAGGGTGCCGGGCCAGACTAGGGCCACTGCCGGGGTGCGGTGTGAACTTGGACG
>NW_006475183.1:0-314 GCF_000325575.1 Pteropus alecto | reverse complement strand
GAGTTCTGCCATTGAATCAAGGCAAATGGAACATTTTTACTTCTTTCCACATGTATTGTAATATCCTAGACTGGGCACAGCGTCACCTGGATGAAAATTTAAAACATTTACTCTTCAGAAGTTTGACCAGAGGTGGGCCCAGGCATCTACCTGAATATTCCACATCACTGCCAAGTGACCTCAGAGCCTACAGCTGAAACAGAGCTGGACCTTGTTAATATCCCAAGCCCCAAGAAACAGTGAACTCCATTTCACTGAACTACATGTGTAGACCAGCACATTTTAGTGATACTTTTAATATCATGGAATTGAAC
>NW_006475182.1:0-314 GCF_000325575.1 Pteropus alecto | reverse complement strand
TCCCCCCTCTGCGTGGTCCATTTGTTACGCCGGACAGACCTACATGGACACGTCATCATTGCCTAGTCTGACGTTTACGTTATCGTTCGCTCCTGGCGGTGTGTGTTCTGTGGGTTTGGATGAAGGTGTGGTGAAGCGTATCCATCATTATAGTATAATACAGAATATTTTCGCCATTCGAAAAGTCTTTTGTGCTGCACCTGTTCATCCCGTCCCCTACCTGAAGCCCTGGCAACTACTGATCTTTACCCGTCTCCATAGTTTTGTATTTTTGAGACTGTCGGACAGTTGGAATCGTACAACACGCAGCCCGT
>NW_006475181.1:0-314 GCF_000325575.1 Pteropus alecto | reverse complement strand
AAAGTTGCTCTAAGGCTGTGTGACATGAGGTCACCGATTTAGTTCCGGGTTCTGATTCCCCATCAGAATCACTAAGGAAACGTCAAAATGCAGGGTCTCAGGCCCGTTCCAGACTTACTGAATCAGAACCTCTAGGTATGGGGCCTCAGAGTCTTCGTTTTACCAAGTTCCCAGAGGACTCCTATGACATTTCCTGCTTATTTGTGTTTCTCTTACTTTCGGGTTAAAATCAGAGTCTTACATAAAACACAGGGACTTTCCCAAGGGCTAAAAACCTGAGGGCGTTCCACGGACCAATCTTGAAACGGGGGAAA
>NW_006475180.1:0-314 GCF_000325575.1 Pteropus alecto | reverse complement strand
TCTTCTCCCCACGAGGGCCTCACACCAAGCTCTCCCAGCCACATTCGTGCTGCCACATTCACTTGGCTCCACCTTTGTCATGGATGCTAAGGGGGCGGATTCACAGATGCGAATATTCTCCCGAAAGACGTCAACGTTCAGAGAGACCGCTGGTGTGGGGTCTGAGCACAATTTAAGGTGAAGTGGTCCCTGTTTCTGCCCTCGCCCCCTCAGGCTCTTCCGGACTCTTCCTGTGCTCCCCGGCCATTCCACGGCATCGCTGGCCGAGACATGCCACCACTCTTGGAGACTCGGTCAAAACATTCAGATGGACG
>NW_006475179.1:0-314 GCF_000325575.1 Pteropus alecto | reverse complement strand
GCTCGACATATGGCCAACTGGAAAACTGGCAGGATGCCACTGAGAAAGTTACGAAAACTGGTTTTAGGCAGGCTTTGATGACATTTCAATATTCCTTGTGGAAACAGCAAAGCTTTTAAGTGGGTAAGGGAGCATCACCAGCCCAGGATTTTCCCAGTCAGAGATAGAACCCTTTCTATCTTGGGGAAAAATAAATGTTGATGAAGAGAAATAAAGAGAATTGATGAGAGATGAAAAGGAAAAATCAAAACACCTGTAATATGTTATTTTTCAGAGAATTTGTTAATATTGAAAGAAATGAAACATAACATTGC
>NW_006475178.1:0-314 GCF_000325575.1 Pteropus alecto | reverse complement strand
ACTACACTATGGAGGCACCTCCTAGCTGTGGTTTAAACTCAAATATTTTTGTCAAATTTTATTTTGTGAAATATATTTCACTCTGACATTTAAAAGATTGCAGCTACGAAGAATTCACATGAACTGTCTGCAATGATATTTTGCTAATGGACTAAAATTGATCCCTGTAATTAAAAGATAATGATACTATTTGACCGTAGTGACTAAATACCAAGTGTAATTCTGCACACATGAAAGCTACATAATCCTGGATATAGTATAACTGCTTTATCTTTTTTTATAGTTTGTTCTTTTTATTCCTTAGATTTCGCATG
>NW_006475177.1:0-314 GCF_000325575.1 Pteropus alecto | reverse complement strand
CCGGTCCCTGCGAGGTTGGGGAGCGAAGCCTCCAGACAGCTCTGCCATTGTTTCCCTCTGGCCTCACCCTAAACATGAATGCAGGGACTTCCTACACGTTTTCTTAAACTCGTCATTGAGGCTCATATCTGCCTTAATCCGACCTTCATCCTTGAGCCAGCCGCAGCCTTGAGATTGCGTCACCCACACCTGGCCCCTGGGGCTATCTGATATGAAAGCAACATTCCTCTCAGTGATTTCTTAGTCAATCCCACTTGAACTACAAACAGGGTATCCTAGATAAGATTCTAAACAGAAAGGGCAAATTCTCCCCC
>NW_006475176.1:0-314 GCF_000325575.1 Pteropus alecto | reverse complement strand
TGCTGCTGGTGTTTCTCCGGGACTGTAAACCGCTGAAGGGAACCCAAGGCTGGCGGGAGCTGCGCAGTTGTGGCTGCAGTGCACGGCACAGCACAGACCGTGTGGCAGCACGTGGTGGGCCCTGTGCCGCCGCGCTCCAGCACCCAGGCCCCTCGGGGCTTCGGCCCGTCCACGTGACTCACCTGGCTTGGGAACCGCGAGCAGAGGGCTGAGCACCACCTCCAGGCGGAAGCTCCGGGAGCCAGGAGTCTTCGCATTCTTCCCGCCGTCACCATCGCTGCTGGTGTCCCAGGCGGTGGCCGTTCCATCAGCCC
>NW_006475175.1:0-314 GCF_000325575.1 Pteropus alecto | reverse complement strand
TGTGTGGACTGCCAGATCTGTGGAATGTCTGTGTCTTATTATCTGTAGTGTATTCACCGCATCCTTAGGGTCTAGAACAGGGCAGGCCCAGAGTGGGCGCTCTCATGCCTGTTGAATGAGAGCATTAGCGCTACATAATATTTCACTGTGCGATTGGTTACGTAATTTTAAACCATTCCTCATAAATTTCAGAATTTTAAATTTATTTCAAGATTAAGTCGAATCCATTAGAAAATAAATATTTGTCCCAATTTCTGATCATGTTTGTTGAATGGCTTCCTAGAGGAAGTCAAATTTCTTTGTCGATGGGTAGA
>NW_006475174.1:0-314 GCF_000325575.1 Pteropus alecto | reverse complement strand
CTTTAATGCTTTCCATTTTCCAATCAATTTGAGGTAAGGTCATCAGCAGACTGAGGATAGGAAAGTACTTGTGGAGATTTGAGGAGAGGAAAGAAGATGTGAAATACTCATCTCGGAGAGTGGGGAAGAATATGCTCTTTAGATGGAGCCTGTCTACTCAGCTGTGTAATTTTCTCCAGCAGTTGCTCACGTGAAGGCATGATTATCATTGGGTTTATTCTGGAATGGGGTTTGTCCCAGACACGAGGGAAGACAGGAGAGGGAGTTGAGTGTACTTGTGAGGAGGTGTTTATAAGGAGAGGACATCGTACCTG
>NW_006475173.1:0-314 GCF_000325575.1 Pteropus alecto | reverse complement strand
TGTTCTTGAGGCCGAATGATATTCCTGTGTGTGTGCGCGCGTGTGCGTGCGTGTGTATGAGCGCGCGCGTGTGCGTGCGTGTGTATGAGCACGTGTGTGTATGAGCACGTGTGTGTGTGAGCGCGCGTGTATGTGCGTGTGTGTGCGTGGGTGTGCGTATGAGCGCGCATGTGTGTGCGTGTGCATGAGCGCGCGTGCGTGTGCATGAGTGCGCGTGTGTGCGCGTGCGTGTATGTGCGCCCGTGTGTGTGAGCGCCCGTGTGTGTGAGCGCGTGTGTGTGTGAGCACGCGTGTGTGTGACACCTGTTCTTTAC
>NW_006475172.1:0-314 GCF_000325575.1 Pteropus alecto | reverse complement strand
TAGGAAGACCAGGTGCTGTAGGCATTAATAAAAAATAAATTAACAAACAAACAAATAAATAAATAAATAGCCGATACAAGAACAAATAGAAAATCCGATAGAGCTATATGTACAAACATATGTATAATAAATTTAATCAGTAATTAAACCCTTTTTACAAAGAAATCTCAAGGTTCAGATGGCTTCACCAGTGAATTCTTCCAAACTTTTAAAGAATAACACTACTCATATAATAAATTCTTCCAGAGAATAGAAAAAGAAGACATGCCCTCTAACTTGCTCTATAAAGCCAAATTTTACATACTAAAACTGAT
>NW_006475171.1:0-313 GCF_000325575.1 Pteropus alecto | reverse complement strand
AGTAGAGGACTGAGTTCCTGAGTAACCAGCAGGGATGGAAGCTTGACTTCCTATCCGGGCTTCTCTTAAACCACCAGTAGCTGTCTAGTGACCCTGCCAGAAGCGGGTTGTGATGCCTCTTTACAGTCTAAAGAAGGTGGAAGTGAAGATTCTAAACATGGCTTTTCCTGATGTGGGTGGATGATTGATTTAAATAAAGATTCTATGGCTGTTCTTTGTGCCTAGGCTTGACTGCCTGTTCCTGTGATACAAATGAGAAGCACGACAGCCACCTGGCTTTTGCAAAAGAAGGCCAGACAGTCTCCTTGTTTGA
>NW_006475170.1:0-314 GCF_000325575.1 Pteropus alecto | reverse complement strand
GGGAATTTGATCTGTATAGCAAAGAACTCTGGATCAGTGGTGCGACATAATGAAAAATGATGTGGTAGCAGTCTGAGTGTGGACTGAGCAGATGTGATCTAGCACAGTGATCTATTCTGAGGAATAGAACAAGTGCAGAATGCAGTGCGACGCTGAGGATGAACATGAGAAGCCTTGGCGTGGAATTGGATATGTGGCAGGGCTGAGTATGGTAGCATTAATGGGGCGAATAGGGAGGTTTGGAGCACATGGTGAATGAAGAAAACTGGGATTAAGAGAAGACAAGGTTCAAAAGGCTGACTAAAACCAAAAAC
>NW_006475169.1:0-310 GCF_000325575.1 Pteropus alecto | reverse complement strand
AATAATTTAAGAAATAATAATCTCTAGAGTAATAATTAAAGAAATGATAAAAGAATATGAAACTAAAAGCTTAATAAAACAGAAAAACGGAAAGAGATTGATCCAAAGAAGTCAATAAAGAAAGAATTAAGAAACAAAGAGCAAACTAATGGAAATAAGTGGCTGGATAGTAGTTTAAAATCCAACTATATCAGCATTCACATTAAAGATTCATTTTACATTGACTGCACCAGATTTTATGCACCAAGTAACGTAGCTTCAATATGGAGAGATGACAGAACTAAAAGGAAAAACAGTTCCACAGTCACAG
>NW_006475168.1:0-314 GCF_000325575.1 Pteropus alecto | reverse complement strand
AATTCTGCTCTGATTTTTAATTAACTAATTCAAAACACACGTCCTTAGTCATTTGAGAAATGCACAACAAAACCATAATGAATTTCACATGAGAATGGAAAAAAATTGTGAACTCTAAGTATGCCAAGTTTTGGCAAAGGCATCAAGCTGTTGCTCTGCTCAGATGCAGCAGGCAGGGGTGAAAAATGGTATATCACTTTGAAAAACATGTGGACTGTTTCTAAAAGTGCTAAACATACAACTACAACATGATCCAACCATTTCCCTTCTAAATATTATCTCAAAAGAAATGACAATAGATGCTCCACTCAAAA
>NW_006475167.1:0-313 GCF_000325575.1 Pteropus alecto | reverse complement strand
CCTCACAGTGACTACAGTGACAGGAACCTTCTCCTAACTTATTCTGATTGCTCTTCTGTTTCGAACTGAAAACAGGATAAGATAGTAATTTTCAATCCTGCCTAGCTACACATAGTTGTCAATAATTATTCCAGAAATTACAACTGTTGAATTGTTTTTCGCTTCCAATGCTATTAGGCAAATCTTTTGAAAACAATCCTGATATTTAAGCTAAGACAATGGAGAAATTACTATAATAGCGAGCTAAAATGGGCTTATTTCTTTTAAAGGTTTGAAATATTTTTCATAGTATTTTTTATTTTTCAATTATAGT
>NW_006475166.1:0-314 GCF_000325575.1 Pteropus alecto | reverse complement strand
ATATGGCTCCTGTGACCCAGGCAGTTGCCAACAGTAGGATATTTCTGCCTTGTCAGGGTATTTGCCTCTCTCTGCTACTCTGCTCTGATTCTGCCCTGAAACAATCCCGAATCCCTAAGGAAAAACTCAGGATGCTCTGATTCTGCGAGGCAAAGCATCGTAAGTGGTTCAAGGGCAAACGTTAGTCAAGGATTCGATGAGAATGTTGATGGGGAGGGTGAAAGAGGCCTAGGAGATAGATTGTATGACAGTGGTTGATCCAGAGTCTTACTGCCCACGGCTGATGCATCAGGAATGCTTGAATTTCAAGGCCG
>NW_006475165.1:0-314 GCF_000325575.1 Pteropus alecto | reverse complement strand
TTTCTTTTCCAGGAACAGCTTATCATATGATGGAATTTTCTCTTCCAGAAAAGCAAAGTCTTCCTTCATATCTGTAGATGAATAAGCTGTGAGTCTCTTACTAGTGTTTGCCAAAGACCACACATTTTAATCCACCATGGATATTGTATTAGTTCTCTAATTGCTGCATATTGCTGCATAACACGATACTCCAAAAACTTAATGGCTGTAATTACTTTACCTTCCAACTATCGTTTATTTTAACTCAAATGTTCCTGCCTCCAAGTAAGTACATTAGTTGACCCATACTGCTGGAAGCAATGATAGTCTTTTTT
>NW_006475164.1:0-314 GCF_000325575.1 Pteropus alecto | reverse complement strand
TTTGCCCATATAAATATGGATTTACTTCTGGACTCCCAATTCTGTTCCACTAGTCCGTGTTAGACTAGGTCTTTTATACAAAGAAAATATAAAATCTTTTCTTTCAACCAAAATATACATCTACATTTATCAGTTATGGAGAAATACTCTTTCTAAAGGAAACTTGTAAGCGAGAAGATCATTCGATATTTTAAATACCTATTATTTCAGACTCTGCTCCTCTAAGCTGGTCTTGCCCTTGACCTTGCTATTCCCAGAGAACTGACAGTACCTACCAAGAGTCAGAATGTGCAAACTTCCTTCAGTAGAGATGA